>NC_056746.1:94930692-94973193 GCF_019279795.1 Protopterus annectens
TCACATGTGTGTGAGTATACCTAGCTTCAGGTAATGTTGTCTGACATACAGCAAGATTCTTTGTGAGTGATTACAGGGGCACATATTCCTTGATTCGTACAGATGATGTAATGCTTTCTTATGACAATTGCCAATGCACTTATACCATTCTCTTATACCATGGCACATTCATCGCTCCCACTATGGTGCTGATTTTCTCAATACTTAAGCAAATGTTCTAAAGTAGCACTGATTGACTGTAAGCATTTGTGTCCTAAACTGTAGTTGCATGAAAGACATCCTCCCCATTATACTTTTAATGTATAGAGTGACAGAGGCCTCCCCCATCAATTTTAGATGACAAAAATTGTGGGCAACTGCAGTACAGCTGATCGAATGACTTCACATAGGTGGAGTTCAACAGCTATGATAACAGTTCCACTGTGGCAAAAGTGGTTAATAGCAATATTGTTATTGGTAGAAGTTGTACAGCTTGATGTTCAGTTCTAGCAAAGGGTTTAATTTTGTGTGAACGCACTGATGTCACACAACAACCATTACATCACATCAGTCTTATCCCTTGATATGTTACATAAACACATGTAAATGTAGATTTTGATTTCATCCATCCAACCATCCGCAACCCCCTTTTCTGCACAAGGGGTTGGGGTGTCACTTCAACAGTGAAAATCATGTAGACATTTGTTCTGCTAATGTCATGGTGAGAGTGTTACTTTGGCACATGCATTGAGTATTGCGGTGTATACGAGTGTGCTCCAGTTCTTGGGTGGTATGTATACAGACATACAGAGGAACCTTCCTGGACCACAGAACATTGATATAGGACTGATTGCAAGTCTATGCACATGAACATACTCATTCATTTCATTTGTTTGTCACAGTACTTATTACTACCTCCTATGGCAGATGCCATTGCAATACACAGCTCTAGGGAATACATTGCATCATAGTGAGGTGTTTGCATCTGTTCTCTTCTGTCTGTACAATAACTTAGTCAGGCAGGAGGGAGTGTCTTATGCATGGGTTTCACTTATGTCACACTCTGCTCCCACATTTGTAAAACCACCGACACCTACATATGGGGCTACACAGCTGATGTCATACATGTGTTAGGCCTGTTTCTGTGGAATACACAGTTAATACATAGGTCAGTGTTAACAATGATGGAATGGGTTCGATTCTTGCAAAAGAAGATTGTGGCTTCTGAGCCATTCCTATTTTCCAACATATTATATTAATGGAATACACTTTGTGCAAATATCCCATAATGTATATACTGTCCTTGTGAACTGTCATCTCAGCTGAACATGACAATGACATTCATATGTCATATCATTTCCCCTCTGTTACAATGTTAATTTTTGTAACTGTCACATCCTATAATATTATGTCTGCTGTTATTTATCTATATTTGCTCAGGAAGTGTGACGACCATTAATTAGTATAGCATACATATTGAAAAATGTACAAAATTGTCTTTGTGACATAACCACTTTACAGCAATTATCATGTTAGAATTTGAACATGTATCCTCCACGTACATATTTCTGAATACCTCTGTTTGATTTCTGTGCAGATTGTTGTCCTCAGTACAGTTTTCCAGTCTGGTAACCCGTGTACTGTAGTTACTCTTGTGTTTCCCCTCCCCTCTTACTCATCTCTGCATTCATATTCATGATTTATGTGCACAGTACACTCAGTAAACATTCCCTGCTTGTCTGCATCTTGTATTATTTGCGTTATATAGCTGTTTGTACTATCCACGTGAGCATGCTTACCAGGTTTGCGCATAGGCTATCCTTTCTTCATTGTGTGCGCTCATGCTGTGCTCATGCTGCTCAACACATTTTCCTGGCTGCCAGCACTGTTGCTGGCCACAAAAACGTGTTTGTGTTCATGTACACGTGATGAGCAGCATGCATATCTGATTAGCGCTGCTGGACATTGCGCGAACACATAGACATTGTGTAGGCTTTGTGCGAAGACTACACAAATGTTCATGAATCCCTGCCACAATCTGCACATCTTGTCTTTAATTGTCTTACTATAAAGCTAAGAAGTATTTGCTCTGGTACAACACCCATATTAAATAAATCAAAAATGGACTAAAAAATTAAATCTCTATCTTGGAAAGCTGCTGCTGACTGTTTCCCACTCTTAGATCAAATTAAGACACTGCATGTCAATATAATGAAAATGTCTAACCTTGAACTTTGTCACCTAAACATTTTCAGTGAATAAATACAATAAATTTCTTGTACTGAGTTCGAGGCAAGGACTACTTATTTATGCCATACAATAAAAACCTCCTCACAAACCAGAGCACGGATAAAGCAGAACTTTGCAACTGAGGGGGAAAAACAACAAAATGAAGAAACAAATGTGGATTAAAAATGGCTTGAAATGGAAACAACTGCTTAGTATGTTTTTTTTTTACTTTAAACATTCCTTCATACATCAATGTAATTATTTTCTTTATGGAAAAAGTACACCAGCAATTTTGTAGCCATACTGAAAATAAATAAATCTTGCATCTAACAAGCAAATAAAAAGCAATAAATTAGTTCTAATTACGGCTGTCTCACAATAAGTGAAAACTACACAAACTTTGTTGAAATTTGATGCTCTAAATTAAATAATGCAGTTTGTACTGGAAGTAGAAACATGCCTTTTTCTCACTAAGCTTCTTTGCTATATTAATGAGAGTGTGGACATACTATAGCACAGTGACTTAAAATATCTAGAGCAACAAACGTAGTAATAATAACAATGACTCAAAGAAAGCATTAACACTTTGTGCAGATATAATTAATTACTAAAGCAACAGCCACGGGGCAACACACTCTACTTAAAGGGGGAGATGAACTTAAGTCACGTGAAGAAGAGAATGAAAGTTAGTGGAAAAAACATAAGGTCAAACAAACGTGGTATTTCCACTGCAGTTAACAAAAATTATTACCAGTTCACGTAGAGTCATGACGTCTTTATGAGGATTTCAGATTGGAATTTGTGTCTTGGCTCCCACATTCCCTCAACAGATTGAATGTTTCACCTTATGCTCCCATGGGTACAGAATGCCCCCAGTTCAATATTTTTGGTAAACTTTACATCTTGTCCCATGGCATATGCCATACTGGAATCATATGTCAACCCTTACTGCTACAGGAGAGTTTATCTTACAGGTATGTGGTGTTTGGATAAAGTTGGGATTTCTGGATGTAGCATCTCATATCACCCAGTACAGAATATGAAATGCTTCATATAGATTCCACCTCCCATCATTCCTGGGGGGGGGGGGGCATGCCCCATGTGCTGATTAACTGTGTAAAACTTCGATTTTAGTATGAATCTTCTGTCTGACTCCTGGACAGACAAGGACAGGCCACATAGTGTTCAGAATTTTTGTAATGAGGATGGCCCCTGTGCAAATCAAACATCACATTGTACTTGTGCATTTGAAGAATTTCTCCACTAAAGTATTTAATTTCTTACAGCATGAGATCCAGAAAGGCCTACATGCACCATAGTAAGAACTGTGCAGTAGCCCTACTATCCCTAACAAGTCAGGAGCATGATTCAAAGAGGGAGCCAGTTGCACGTCAGTTATGCACAATGCACAAATACTTTTTTTTACAAAAATCTACAAATTTACAAATATATATTTTTATACAAAAAAGTTCACTAAAACAATGGATGAGGACAAAATGGTACACACTGCATAACTCAATCTGGCCAAAGTTTTTAACACAATTTCGCACTCACCCATAATAGAAAAGTTAAATAAACTGTGAATAAACCCTTATGCCACCCCTGGATTTCCAACTGGCTCACAGATATTCAAAATAGGGGAAGTTGCTTTCACAAAAAGACCAGTCACCACAGACGTCCTCCAGGGTTTTGTAATGGGAAGTCTCATGTTCGGCATCTACTTTTCTGAAATAAAAGTCAATACCCAAGTGCTCTGGCTGACTAAGTTTGCAGATGACTGCAAGCTAGGGGCAGTCATTGAATCCCCAAATGACCTAGCCATCCTGCTTGAAAGTTTGTCTCAAATAAATAACTGGTGCCAAAATCACGGTCTGAAACTAAATGTCAAAGCATTCACTATTGTATCACTGGGAAGTCATCAATCCCAGGGAACTACCACGCTGACAATATGTCCCTAAGAGTTGACCCAGTTGTTTGGGATTTGGAAAATTATGTGGACAGTGACCTAGCATTTTATCAACATGGGTCTGTTGTTGTAAAAAAGTGCTTTTATATAGCACAGCTTATAAACAAAGGAATTCTGTCTAGATTTAGGGATGTCATTGCCCCCCTTTACTCAGACCTCATTAGGCCAATCATTGTATATAAGGCCCCTTTAGCATGTATCTGTCTTGATACATGCAACAACTGGAACACCCACAGAGATTTCTTACTAAAAATATATAAGGCCTAAGCAACCTGTCCTGTATTGACTAAATCAAAGCCCTCTCACTATACTCAGTATCATACAGACTGCTAAGAGGTGACCTGTGCTGACATGCAAGGCATCCTCTTACCCATTACTGATGGATTTACTGCACCTCAGCAGGGAATGGCATAAAAACAGTCAGTTTATGGATTTAAACCTCTTTTGTAACATCAAAACAACAGTTTGACGGGACAGGTATGTTTTTCCGAGGATACCACTGGTGTGGAACAGACTCCCCATCCACATAAAACAAACTTCATACCTGTCCATTTTCAAGTGCAACTTAGATCTATGAATGGGAAACAGAAAATTTATCTCAGAACTGCCCCCTGTACTACTAATGGACAGAGGCAGCTCCTATATGCTTTATTCCATGCATGGGTCCCTTCAAATTATCTATGGTATGATCCCAGTTATTCTCATTAGGGATAATATATAATTATTGACAATGGGATGGGGAAGGCCAATCTATAACCAAATGAGATAGTCATTTTGAACACAAAAAGGGAAATTGACTAGGCCTAAAATGGCCTTCAAGGGCAGCTAGCCTAGCACTTACCTATGAACTTATGAATACACAGTACACTGTGGCACCCTGGACCGTGGAATCACTGAAATGCACATCCAACATCCTGTGTCTAGCTATAACAATAACACTGGAAGTTTATACCTCTTCTCTCAGTAGCTAGCAATTGTCCCTCTTTAGTATCACAGATAAAACTTATTATCATTAGAGACAAAGACCCACAATCAGGGTGAAATGTAAACAGTACCACCATGCATATAATACAGTGTTAGCACAGAGCAAGTCATGGTATTTTAGTTATGTAAGCCATTACCTGAATAGGTCACTTGTAATGCTATGACATGTAAAAAATATTTTGCTGGGAAGTAACTTTTCCTTGAGAAAGACTGATTTGTCTGATATTGGGAGGGTGGCCTAATGGTTAAGGTGTTTGCCTTGCAAACACAAGGTGCAGGGTTTGAGTCTCACAAGAGATAATTGGCTAGGCTTAAAATGGCTTGCAAGGGCAGTTAGCTTAGTACTAATCTATGAACCTATTAATACAGAAAAGATGAATAAGAAGTGCTAACTTTTAAGTGTGCGTACCTCAAGTACATTTGGAAAGTTACGGGGTGTAATGGGGCATGTGTGAAAGTCACCCTGGCATAATGCAGTATTAACGTTCTTTGTAATTTGTACCTTTCAACATTCCTAATGGCCAAATTAGGATCAAATAGTTATTGACATAGTATAACAAAATGTACATCTTTAGGAGTTTATTGTATGTTTAATGCTAAATCTATGTACAACTGCATTTCTCAAAACAAACTACATCCATTCATGTGTTTGTAATGTCCCAGATGTGCCTAAATATATATATATATATATATATATATATATATATATATATATATATATATATATATACATACATCTGTCTGTCTCTCCATCTATCTATTAAATTTTATTAAATTCAGATAACAGTATTCCTTGGCAATATATGCTCATCCCTTGTTTACATTACCCCATTAAAAGGACGCACATGATGCAAATGTTGTGATACTGTAAAGGACTGAAGAAGCACTGAGTATTCCTCATCAAAATCTTTGCACTACATATGTGTGCATTACTTAAATGCCTTAAGGAAAGACGTTATGGGCATTCCTCATGAAAAGATTTGCATTACATATGTGTGCATTAGTTAAATGTCTAATGCATTAGTTAAATGTCTTAAGGAAAGACATTATGTCATTTGTTTGTATGGCAAACCTGTTCTCTCTCTCTTTCCAGTGCCATAACTTATATGATGACTGACTTGTCAAACACATATTACATTCCATGTTATATCAGTACTCTCCCGTTGTACTAGCAGGGATTCAATTCACCTCTTAAATCATTCTTCCTTCCAGCACTAAAACAACAATGCATTTCTGGCTATCTAAGCTGTAATATGGTTCATTCTTCATTCAGTTTTAGTACACTAAAGCTAAATCAGCTGTACTTTCCTGGTACTGTTTAATATACATTTATTTAATTTAATTAACTTCTATATTACTTTATTTTTAATTTTGCTACATCCCTGATTGCTTTATTTCATTGTCTCTGAACTTTCTAGTTATTCATCTAATTATTTCACCAAAGCACTTTCCTTTATGTGAGTTTATTTTAATATAATATACACAGAGTCCACCACTTGGATACAACATACATTGCTCATATTGAAATAATAACATCACAATCAAGAAAAGCCAGCAACAAGTCGCCCTGAACCCCTGCCAACTAAATTAAATTTAGAGTCTCTACTCCAACTGTTTTAAGTAAGCAAATGGTTTCACCATCAATAGACTGCCCACACTGCATATTTAATTGATTTTGGCACATCTGGAGTTGCAGAATACATGCCGAATAAAGTTTTCATTTTCTAAATAAAGTTTACATTTTCTAACCAGCACTTACTGTTCAAAATTCCTACCTGTGAAAACAGAGGGATGTTGTACTTTCATCTACCGTTGCGTAGCACTGTATACTTTCATCCTTGCTTCTCCTCAACAGTAACAATCTGGAGTGCTATTGATTGTTTTCTGATGGCTTAAGGGGTGGGGAAATCTCCAGTTCACACAGCCTTATGTGCTTTGTTATTCTATCCTATCCCCATTACCAACTTTGTAGTAATTTTTTTCCATCTTATCACTAATTAGTTAATCATACATTTATGACATCACTTCCTGTATATATCCTCACTTAAACATAAACATTTGCAGTTAAGAAACTTTACCACTACTGCTATCTCCTTTCCAACTTTCTTAATTGTAGAACAATGAGTAAAAAGGACACACAGACAAACCAATCAGTAAAAAGTAAAAGAAAAATCTAGCCAAGCTAGAGTTTCCAGTGTGCGATTCCTTATATCTCTTGCATTAGAGGCACATGGGGTATATGCAAATGACCCTTTAAGGAAATCAGGTGTTTCAGCAATACGGCAGTTCTGAATGCCCATGATTTTTTTTTTAAGTCTGTTATGGACAAATTCAGGCCAATAAAGCCAAACCTACTAGCTGTGGACATGCATGTTTCAGCCTTCTTATGGCCTTGTCAGCATAAGTGGACTGTTTGGCTAACCTTTAGAAACACAGGGTTATCGTAACCAGCTGATGCTCATAACCATGTCTGCAAAAAAATCCCAACTAACAAACTAAAACAATGAGTTAAAAAGGTCACACAGACAAACCATTCAGTAAAAGCTAAAAGAAAAATCTAGCCGAGCTAGAGTTTCCAATACTAACAACATTACATTACCAGGAACTGTTTTTGTAATAGTGCCTTCTTCTTTATTTTACTATCACCCAAGGATAATATAATGTCTATCACTATACCCTTTCTGCTCACATTTACCCCAGTTACATTTTTTATCAATTACTCCACCTACAAAAGATACATTTTGCACCTACCTTTCCCAAGACTGAAGCTAAAAGAAGGGTGCATACAGAAGACTGAGATACCAAAACTGGGGGACAAGTATTATTCATATAGCCTACCTCTAAGTATGACCACTCACATCCAGACAATTTAATAAGAGATTTTCACAGATTAGCCTTTCATAGTTTTTAAACACAGACAAAAAAACTCTCTTGTCTTTATACAAGAACAAAGAGAGCAACGTCCGTATGTTTAAATGCATTCTGTTATGTGTTTTAATAAAAGTAACAACACTTTATTTAGTCTTCAGGACTCACAACTTTTTTGCAATCCCAGAAGTTCACACAGAGGCTGCAAACTTCCATGCCACCATTACTTGGTCTAGAAGAAAGGCATTATTTCTCATGCAAGCACTTTGGTGTAAAAAATGTAAATGTAGTGATTTTGTTACTGGATGGTTATTCAAACAGTGCAAGAACACTAGTTTACCTGAATCCAAGTCATTACCAAAAGATACTACAATAAATTATATTTGAAGAAAAACCTGCATATACAAAGCTTACTAGTATCTTTATTAATATTCATTAGGACATCTTAAACTCTATGCACACATTTTTTATGAAAAAATAAAGATAACTCGTGAAAGGTATTATACTTACCATTTTATTGACTTAATGATTAAAATAAAATCTTACCTAATTATATTAACTGGTAAGTGCTGGGCAGGCACCATCATCCAATTTTTTTTTTCAGCTATAATAAAAGGAAACCCTAGCTGGGCAGGGGACACATGACAACATATGTACCACCATCCATGCCATCAGCTTGCTCATGCCCTGTCTGCTACCATAGTAACCTGCCTGCAATGAGGGAGGTGCATTCCAGTATCCACCAAGGCATGCCTTGAGTGTACACAGATCATCAGTTCCTCCCCCATGGAACACAAAAGATGATACATACTGGTTATTCCCAACAGCACCTGGTTTGTCCAGCAGCTGAAGCACTAACTGACCTTTGGTTGTCTGCATTATATCCCAATCTGGGCTACATCACACTATACTAAATATTCAGAGGCAAAGCACCACCTTACTTGTGTGTGTGCTAACCCTAATGCTAACCATAACCTATAACCTGAGCCTTACATATTAGGTTATGCATGCATACACACACACAAACACACACACACACACACACACACACACACACACACAAGCACAGCACTAGAGCATTTTCCCTCCCTAGACCATGTTCTAACTCTAATCAGCAAACAATCCCACACAAACTTAGACACATGCACACATACACACATATACTGTATACACACACACACACACACACACACACACACACACACACACACACACACACACACTCCAAATGCTGACATTTTTAGATAAATAAACTGCTTTAGTGAAACAGCTGGGAACATAAATGTACATTTTGATTTGCCCTCAAACTATTAAAAATTAATGAAGCTACGAACCCTCATTAAACAAACAAAATTGGCTGGTATATGTTCAACTTTTCAGCATTTTGTTCACATCTTCTTCATGCGATCTATAATGCTGTCTTGTACCTTTACAAATACTGTTCAATAATTGTTCCGTCCATCCATTCATAACCCCTTTTTCCCATTTTTGCTCATGGAATTGGGGTGTCACATCAACAGTGACCATCATCTAGAGCCAATGTTCATACACCGGGTGACGTAAATCACATCGCAGAAACGCTAGATTTTACATGGAGATGCCTTCAGCAGTGTATCTATATATCATTAAAATCTCTGATATCCTCCTAAATGAATCTGTTACCATCAGCTTGTCTTAAGACGTGCTCTGATCCTTAACACCTTGTGTTAACATCTTAAAAGGCGTCAGGACTTAAATGCACGATGTAATGTTTGAAAATGATTGGGTAGATTATAAGTGATGTATAATGTTTGCAACTGGGAGTGTGTCAGTATGGCCTGTGATATAAAATGCTTTCAGCTAGGATTGTGTTGGTGTGGTTTGTTTTCATTTATATAAATGTATGATTGCCTATGTAGTAAGTGATAATTTAATAAAGATGTTTCTTGTTTAAAAAAAGTCAGGAATGGAATACTTTTCGTAATATTCCTTAGGTTATATAATATATAGCAATATATGTGAAGTATAATGTTTATGTTAATATAGTTTGATTACTTTTATATGAATGTAAATTTGCCTATGTCACAAGTGATAATTCAATAAAGGTGTCTAAAAAAATAAATGCTCAAGTGACACCTAAAAAAAAATACCTTGTGTTAATATATGTCGCATTTCAGAATCGAATATACGATAAAGATCGCTACAGAAAGCCTGTTCTATATAACTAAGGAGTTGTCCATAGTAAATAGATCTCCGTGTAATATCTTATCTCGCTTAAAATAAGCTATCATAATCTTTAAGAAGTTATCAATTCACAAAGGCAGTAAAGAAGTACCTCTTTTAGACAGCAACATATAATGTTATCACTCTTGCTAGGATATGTGCTTTTCTAAGAAACTCTGCTATAGTACACTTTTTCTGCTTCCAAAAATCTCTCTCCTCTCTAATAACACCACCAAGGCAAGACATTGTCTCAGGCATTAGAGGTAGAGGAACAGCTGTAACCTAATACGGGTTGGAAGGAAGACGTAATAGCTGCAAAACTCAAATGCATCACATTAAAATGACTACATTTTTACCATTTAGCTGTTTTATTGCATTTCTAGTTGTATTCCCACTTCTATATTCACCATATAAATGCTTTAAGTGTACTTCTACTGTGACTTAATTATATTATGTTGTATTACCATCACAAATTCATAACATGTCATTCCTAGGATTCAGAGACAAGCAGTATTTGCTTGACAAAGTTTGCTGGGTGGTGTGTCTCACTGGTGTATGGACATGCATTATAAACATTTTAGAATCTTTCACACCCTCAATGCATGCGGTAATTAGCATTGTACTATGCATTATTTATACGTGAATCCCAGAGATCTATTTGTCGTCATTTTCGTCTTGTTACCATTACTTGTTCTTTTTTTAAAGATGTGTATTCTGAGAGCTTTTCCTCACAGGTTAACCCACTTAGCAAAATTTAAGCAAAAATAAATAAATAAATAGATTATTTTGCCACGGCATCGTTGCAGTCGTGGGCTGAAAGATTATATTGTACACGTAAAGCAAAGCCACAACAAGACAAAACCGCCCAGTGATAATGCATGCTTTGTCACTTTAAGTGAGACACTTGGAGGTCTCCTCTGAAAATCCGGTCCCAAACTTCATAACACCTGTCATTCCTTCACAATGTCTCAAATGCTTTCCTACAAACTGTACTGACAAATACGTCTTTCAAAAACCTTCTTTGCAATTTCTATGACTTGTCCTGACAATTAGATCCAGACATTTCTGAGCCAATGAAACTTGATGACATTTTTTATTCAGCTAACTGTAAATGTCCCACCACCCAACACACAAACACACACACACACGCGCACGCACACACGCACACATATACACAAAAATAGGTATAACAGATGTTTCGTAGAGCCAAATTCTTCATAGCCATGAGTACTAGTTATCCTGACAATAATAGATGCAGTTTTATTCACACAGCTGATATTCACTGCCTATCAGCTTCTTCTCCTTCTTGCCTCACTTTTCCTCTTGATGTCTCCTCCTTGCCATGCTGTTGTCTGCTACTTTTTTTTCTTTTTGAAAACTCCACAAGTCTTCTTCTTAAAGAGGAGCCATTCTAGGAAGGTCAGGCTCCTGCTACATAGGTCTCTCTGTGTACTTGTTGCTGCCTTGGCTGACCCCTTATTATAAATACAGATCCCTTTTTGCATTGTGGCTTTCCCTTATGTTTAGTGGCTTTCACATTCACTCCTGCATGACATATTTTCTTCCATTTACTTTGACCTCTCAGTGAACCTAAGCCTATGTTTTTCTCAGAATCTGCCATTTATCCTTCTCTGTGTGTCAATTATTTGAAACAATTTTATGCATTAAGTATTTTTCCCAGTTTCAGTTTTCATTGTTTCATCCCATGTAGTCTTGTGCCTCGTAGCACAAAAGTTCTAGTGTGTCAAATTTTTGAATGCATCAAGCAACTTTAATTTGGATGAATGGTTCATTTATCTTTTAGTTAATTTTTACCTTTTTTATCTTAGGTAAATTTTACATCCTTTGGTATATTTGTTTTTCTTTTCCTGTACCTCCAATGGAGTAAAAAATCCACAAGGAGACCACCCTACCCAGGACGTAAGAAGGTTAGAAAGCTTTATTGGTCCAGTAAACAACTTGGTGACCAAACTGTAAATAAAATAAATAATAAAACAGAGGAACGTTTACTGAAAAGGATTTTGTTCTAATTCTAACCACATATGCCTCTACAAAATAAATGGAATTTTCTGTGGCAGCCTTTTTACAATTACTGTTCTTTTTTTTTATTTCCTTCTGTAAAGCTTCTCTGCCTCTGCCCAGTTCCCCAGTTGTCCCAAGGGGGGTCTATATTACTTCATCATAATACATATTTGACAAATACATATTCATCAATGGCTAAACAGCAAAATTCATTACAGCGAAGCATGGAATTTTTCCTACGGTTAAGAACCACTGGGCCAGTACCACAACTCTGTCCTTTTCCCCATCATAGTGTGATCTTGGAGTTGGTATACATAGTTAGACGGGGTGTGGGGGGCTAAGTCCCCCACTTGGGTGGGTTTGATTTAGTGTGGTGTGTGTTCCAGAGTGGTAGTGGGCGAGTGGTTCCTAACCCTGGGAAAAATTCCATGCTTTGCTGTAATGAATTTTGCTGTTTAGCATTCGTTGAAGCCTATGGCTTATTCACACCTATTCAGGAATCATAATCAGCACTCTATTCCCTGTTGAGAGTTAAGTGGTAGGGAAACTACTTATTTGCTGTCCTGGGGAGTAGCCTACCCTCTTCCTCTGGAAACAACCGCTACCTCCTCAACTTCGCAATCATAGTTTCCTGGGGGGGGGGGGGTCATGCCTCCATATGCAGAGTTCCCTTTACAAACATAGTAAGAATACACTATTGACCAGTCAGGCAGGGTGGGCTCAAATGCCACTAGGTACTTAGTGCTCTCCAGACGTGCCACTTATGTGGTCAGTCAATGCCATCTCTCTCTCTCTCTCTCTCTCTCTCTCTCTCTCCCTGCAAGGATAGATGACCCAACATCAGCCACGGACTCCCATCCTTCCTGTCTAGCTTGTACAGGCATCCAATCCTTTAAATGAACTTGAGTTACCCACGTAATAGTCAGTCTCTGTTAGAAGATAGTTCTAGCTGTAGCGAGAAGCTACCATATTGATCATGCATGTATGACAACTGCCTATTTATCAGGTACATAAAATTATGGCATAATCTGTATCTAGTATGGCTGCTGGTAGTACAGAGAGTACTTCCAGGCATACTACTATAAAGAGTTACATAGCAAGACAGAAACAAATTCAATAATTGTAAAGATCCAAATAGCTGTTAAAAATAAGGAATAAAGAGGAAGGATGTGTTAACAGGGGATGGTGAAAGTATATGGTTAATGAAAGAATAGTGTCACTCCTCAGTGTTTTGCTTTGCACAGAACTAGCAAATGCAGAAATTATGTAATGTCTGTTCCATATTTCACTGCAGTGATTATAGTATTTGTTTATTTATTTATAGTTATTACAGTTTTGATAGCATTAGCCTTACATGGTATAGCCCATTTATATAAATTAAAGAATGTCATGTTATATTGTGCAATGCATCTGCAGAAAGTATACTTCATATACTTCCTAATATCATAGAGTAGCATTCAGCATTGTAAAAGCTTACAGTTTGCATGTTGATTTATTTATTTATTGACATTTGTTAACCGGGTTTGTCCAACTGGGCTTGTGGCCCATTTTCAGTGGAGACCCGAGGAGAAAAGCTCCAGTAATGCATTTTAAAACAAGTACAATTTTAAACAATATTGATATAATAGCAGTTATAGCAAAACAATTCACATATGTTGGGATACATGCATAAATTTAAAGTTGCATTAAAAAGAAGCTAAGTAACAATTTTACATTGATATAGTTCAATAGGTCAACAATGAACATTTTTTGTTTGTATAAAATTGTGCAAATGCATAGTAGACAAATTGGAGAGAGAGGTGTAATGAGGTACTAAGTATGGTCCTTTTGAGGGTACATAAAGGGTACCCTCAAAGATACATGTTTATCAAGTTATGATCTAACATATGTTCATAAATAACTACTAGGATAGCTGCCCTTGTAGGCCATTTTAAATCTAGCCAATTTCCTTTAAAGGCAAGAAACAAACCCTGATTTTTGTGTCTTTAAGGTAAGCACCTTGACCATTATGCCAACCTCTAACCCTAAATAAAGGACCCCTAGTCTTTTCAATAGGAGCCATGGGATCTTTTACATCTACCTGAGCTACCACCAACTCATACAGATGGGGACTCAGTTTAACATCTCATCCAAACAATAGCACAGTCAGGAACTCAGCACTTGTACTGCAATGTCAGCAATCAGTCTACCTGGTGTGGTAATAGAAACCACAGCATTTTGCACCAAAGGTGAATGTGCTACCTGTTGTGCCACTAACACTAAATGCAATAAACTGCTGTTTGTACTTTAGATATTCATACGTTCACAGGTGAATACTAGGGTAACTGCCCTGAAGGGCTATTTGAAGCCTACCAAATATCCTAAGGTCGGGATCAAGTCCTGTACCTTGTAAACATGAGGTGGATACCTTAGCCATTATGACAAACCCACCCCATATGCTAACTCCGCCCTATACCCAAGTGATTACCACAGAGTTAAACCACATCATATAACATGTGCAATCCACTACTGATTTGGAATTTTAGAAAATTGGGCCTGGTGAGGTTCTAATCTATATGCCTGCTTGCCTTTCTTGATTTGCGTTTAGTAAATTAAATGTGAGCCAAACTTCTTCAGAACATATAGCATAAAAAATGTCTCCAGGTGTTCACCTTTCCTCCAGACAAAGTCATCTTTAAATAAATGTGACATCTTATATGCAAATATTTCACACATATATGAGTTTACGTATCATGTGTATTATTGCACTATAGTTTATGCACATCTGAGCTTGCATTTTGTGTATGTGTATATATATATATATATATATATATATATATATATATATATATATATATTTTTTTTTTTTTTTTTTTTTTTTTAGTACAATCTGACTAGACCTTTTAATGTTACTGTATCTGCATTTAATCTTACTAAGTTCTGAATTTTGCTGTGTACTCATTTTGTATATAATATTGTTGACTAAAACACTGTTATGCATTTTCTTCTCTTTCAGCTTGGGTTGTGGTTCATAAGGGTCAATAGACCAATTCACTCATCCAGTGAATAAATAGTAAATGAATAAATAAACAAACAAATGTCAGTTGTTTTTAAAGCCTGTGGTGACTAATCCAAAAACCCACTGCTGGGGTAAGAATATGCTGATACTGCCTGCTAGGATAAAAACACATTGGCGCTACTTTGTAATCACTCAGGATGGAAGCTGATATCCTCCCATGTCCAAGTGGCATAAATTATAATTTTAATATGTATACATTTAATTCCATTTAGAACAAATCATGATCCCTATACATCATCCATTCCAATAATCAATATATTTGTAATTAGTAATGCATCATTGCCTGTTCCATTGCTCTCAGATTTTTGGCCACATTTTCAATTTCTTACAGCACTCCTGCAAGTAATTAATCTACTAGTGTGAATATTAGTTCAGCAAATCTATCAAAAATGACAGGGTATGTAGTTTATTTAAATCAGTGAAAAATAAAACCAAAAGTGGTATATTACTCACAATCATGTTTATAGCCGCTCATGCACATGCTGTAACTATGCATCAGATCTCCATACTAGTGAAAAATATAAACACCGACGTCAAGGTACAAGACAGGATATTAACACATGTCAGAACATACATTTTGTCATTTTTTTCAAAAATTTCCCCTTAGGCTTTCACTTTGTGGCTTTGAATATCTGCATTTGAAGAAGGGTTTTGTTTTTCAAAGGGTTTTATTTTAAGGATATAACATGAAATAATATCTGTATAGCCCATAATCATCTGTCAGTTTCTGAAGCTTGTAAGCACAGTTATACCCTCGCAATCAAGCCAGTTGTAGAAATATTCCCTAAATCATTAACAGTAGCTCAAGGCCTCAAGAGTAAGCTTTCTAGGTCAGACAGATGACATCTAACAGTTATAATACAACACAGTGTTTGCACAACAGGACAGCATTTTCATGTCCAGGATCAAGTCTTGAAATTGAATGCCATGAAATGATACTGGTTACTGGGAGACGAGTGGATATACCCTGTATTTCTGAACCCCAGACAAACTGACAATAATTATACACAAAGCAGGGGAAAACACTGAAGTCTGATACCGCTATGGCATTGTGTTAGTGGCAGAACAGGTGGCACACTTGCCTTTGGTGCAAAAGGCTGTGCATTCTATCTCCACACCAGGTAGGTTGATTGCTGACAATGCAATGCAGTATAAGGGGGGGTGCTGCATTCCTGAGTGTGCTCGCTTTCAGATGAGGCATTAAACTGAGGACCCACCTGCTTGAGTTGGTACTAGCTCAGGTAGACATAAAAGATCCCACAGCACCTATTGAAAAGAGAAGGGGAAATGCCCTGGCCAAATTTAATATCATCTTGGGTCTCCTCTGAAAAGCCTGGTGGCACTAACCAACGTAACAAAGAATAATTAAATAAAAAAAAGAGTTGAGATGTAAAGCCATCATTTCTTATCGTTTCTGTCCTATACTCATCAATATCAGGTACCAGTAGTTGTTGGATGACTCCGTTCATAGGTAGGTACTAAGCTATCTGCCCGACAGCATTTATAAGCCTAGCCAGAGTGTGTCAGCTTTCACCGCCCCATTAATTAATTAACTGAGCCTCTGTCAAGAAGAGCCAATGAAGTGATTCCAAGGGTGTATTTTCTGTTACCCATCCACTCGTCAAGGTTTCTGTTGAAGAGTGCTAGTGAGGGGCTCTGCCTAATGTAGTTAGGAATTTTGTTCCAAAGCATGGGGAGTCTCTGTAACAGGAATCTATCCCTCCAGCAAGTTCTATTTATTGTTGTGGTGAGGTTTAGCTCACTAGAGCAAGTGGCTTGCAGTGACTTGGATTTCTTTAGGTGGAGCATGTCCATCAGTTCTGAGTTGGACATGGCTTTGTAAGTCAGGCAGAGATCACCTCTGAGTAAGCGATATGCGACTGAGTACAGATGGAGTTTTTCCTGTTGGGCTGCATAGGACATATGTTTGAGGCCAGTAATCCTCTTGGTGAGGTACTTTTGTGGTCTTTCCAGCTGTTGGAAGTGTCTTGTGAGGTACATCCCAAATGGGGCATTGTACTCTATGATGGGTCTGATGAGTGACGAGTAGAGAAGCACTATAACCTCTTTATTTCTAGATGTGAACCCTTTAGTAATTAGATGGGCTACATAGAAGGATTTCCTAACTACTTTGGCAATATGATTGTCAAAGGAGAGATTACTATCTACCTGGGTCCCCAGATCTCTTTTTACCTCTTCTGTATTAAGGGGGCTGCCACCTAAGTGGTAATTCATGGGTGTTTTGTTTTTCCCAAATGGGTCGACTATGCATTTTTTGGTATTTAGCTTGAGACCATGACTTTGACACCAGTTGTCCGTCTCAGTAAGGCCCTTTTGGAAAATGTACATGTCAGCCAGAGAGTCAATTATGGCTCCCAATTTGCAGTCATCGGAAAACTTGGTTAGCCATAGTTGTCCTGTGTTTGTCTGTACTTCTGAGAAGTATATGCTGAACAGTAGGGGTCCCAGGACTGAGCCTTGTGGGGCACCACTTGTGACTGGTTTAGAGTCGGACCTGGAGCCTGCTATTCTTACCATGTGAGTTCTGTCTGTAAGCCAGTTGGCAACCCATCTCGTGACGTAGGGATTTATGTTCAGGCTGGTGAGATTTTCTATAATTCCCGAGTGGGGAATGGTGTCAAAAGCCTTGGCAAGGTTAAGATAGGCTGTGTGAACTACCTTCCCCTCATCATTGGCCTTGGTGACTGTCTCGAAGAAGTCAACCAGGTTTAGTAGGCATGATCTGCCCTTAACAAAGCCGAACTGGGTCGGGTCAAGTGTTTTGAGGTTCCCAATGTCTTTATTAATGAGTTCCATGATGATGCACTCCATAGCCTTGCAGACCAGGCTAGTCAGGCTTATGGGGCGATAGTTACCAGGGTCAGTTGTGGCCTCGCCTTTGTGGAGCAGAATAACCATTTCTGTGTGCCATTCTATGGGCACGTAGCCTGTGGAGAGGCTGAGGTTGAACAGTGTGTTTAGGTGGGGGGTTAGTTTGTTGTATAGTTCATGCAAGACACAGCCTGGGACACCATCTGGCTTCACTGACGCTGTGCTTTTGGCTTTTGAAAGGGCTGTTTTCACCTGTGCATCTGTGATTTCCGGGACACTACACTTTTCTTGTATTGTTGTGGGCCCTTTTGGGGGTGAGAGGGGGAGTGAAGTTTGCACTGAATCTATCTGCCAGGATGTTGGCAATACCAGTGGGTTCAGTATATTTTGTGCTATTTTGCACTAGCTCAGAGCATATCTGAGAGTTGCCACTTAGATTCTTGACATAGCTAAAGAAGGCTTTGTGGTTATCTTTCGAATCCTTGGCTATTTTTTCTTTCAAAGTTAGCCTTGGAGGATTTTATGAGGGACCTTAGTTTCTTATTGATACTGATCAGGGTTGTCTTTTCTTCTTGGGATTTGCTTTTTTTCTGAACTAGTTTCCTCCTTCTATTGTATAGCCTGTTTATGGCAGGGGTCCACCGGACTGGTTTCCTTCTCGTAGGGGAGTGAGTCTTGGTTTTGCTAGGGATGGTATGATCCATGCATCATTGTAGGTGCTCATAGAGTGCATTTGTAAAGGTTCCTGCATCTTGAACACTGTTATCCTTTAGCGTGGGGGCTGTGAAACTTACCACCTCTGTCTTAAGTAAGGTGAAGTTTGTTATAGAAAACATTTTCACTGTGGTTTCCTTGGTTGGAGGTGGTGGTGTGGTGTGGACATCCAGAGTGATTAGTTTATGGTCTGATCTAACCAATGATGGGTTGACCTCCGGTGTGGAACACCTGTCGCCCATGTTGGTGATGACCAGGTCCAATATGTTTTCACCTCTGGTAGGGGAGTTTACCAGCTGATTCAGAGCATTTGAGTTGATAAATTCCAGGAAGCACTGGACCTGGGAGTTTGTACTTGAGTAGTTTTCCCAGTTAACGGTAGGGTAATTGAAATAGTCCAATGTCAGGGTGTTCGGTAGGACCTTCATGTTTTCTAGTGTCTCCAGAAAGGCGGAGTGGTGGTCCTGGGTCATGAAGGGTGATCTGTAGCAGGCCACAATTTGCATTGCAGATTTGCCTGATGTTAGTTGCACATTGATGATCTCGGAGGTATCATGCTGTGCCACTAACCTGGAGGTGTAGGTATCCTTGATGAATATGGATACACTCCCTCCTTTTGTGTTTTGGTCCATGTTCTGTGGCTGAAATGCGTGGTATGAGTTGTAGCCTGGTAGTGCTGGGGTGCTCTGTGGAGACTTGAACAAGGCTTCAGTTACTGCACAAATGTTGAAGTTCTCCATACTGAGGAGTGCTTTGAGTGTGTGCATTTTGAGATTTAAACTCCTGGCGTTGAGTAGCATAACCCTCATTTTTTTATTTGTGCAGTTTACGGAGGTGGGTTTGACTTTTGAGCCTTGCCTAGAAAAGGCACTATGGGGGCAACACGAGCCTTGGCCAGTATTTGAAAGCCTAGGGGTGGCAGGTGCAAGCCGTCTCTTGCGAAGCAACGAGGCTTGTCGAGCATGTCGTCCCAGGCTGACAGACACTGGATCCCCTTTGGAAGACACCAGTAGCTTAGCCAATTGTTGAAATTAATATTTTTCTTTATACTGTGGTATCATTCTTGGTGAGGGCAGGATGCTACTCAGGGTCAGGGTCATACTCACCTGGGCTACATCATCAGAGAGCTCTTCCATGTCTCTTTTCATGTAGTCCAGGGAGGTACATTTCAGGTCATTCACACCAGCATGAGCAATGACAGAGTCATATTTGTACTTGTTCTGGAGTGACCTGAGTGCTTGTGTTATGTGGCAGATTCTGGCTCCCAACAGGCAGCTAACAGTAACCTTCTCCTTGACCAGCCTAGTGAGTGGGACGTCAGTGTGCCTGACTATAGAGTTGCCTATTACTAGTGTGTTAGGTATGTTATTTCACCTTAAGTGCTGTGATTGTGCAGCATACTGATTTTATGCATTGTCTGGTTTGTGATAGGAGGAGAAGGTTTTTTGGGTGTCTGCTTTGGAGCTCTCTGATGCTTTTGCAGGTTTTTATTTAGAGCCTCCAAGTATGATTTTGTGTATTTATGTGTATTTTTTGCCAGTGCTGGTTTATTAGGTCTATGGGAGGCTGGAGGTGTGGTGCAAGTGTTAACCTTCTCCTCATGACTGTCTGTTCCAGTCTTGGGTGGAGAGAGCTTAGCCTCCAGTTTAGTTATATAATTGCATCTCTCGCATATGTTAGTGTTTTGTGGTAGGAGGAGAGGGTTGTCTGTGTACATAAGGCAGTTGTAACATTGCCTCAGGATACCCAGGTTCACCAGCTGGACTGGAGAGTATACCTGAAATTGCACTTTGGTCATGCCTGAATAGTATGGTGAGCTGCTTAGTTGCTTGGTTGGTGAGGGGTGAATAATGAGCCTTGCCTTGTTGGGCAATCAAGTGTCGGGGTATATTAGTGCTTGCTATTAGGTCTGAGCAAGTGCTGGACTGTAGGATGCTTTTTAAGTGCTTAGCATGAGAGTTAAACTACTTTCAAGGGAAAAACTGAAGAGAAGACTTGGTGGAGCCGGGATAAATTTAGCCCTAGCTAACCGGAGCTGTCCAGATGTGCAAAACCATGCAAACTCGGTTTTACAGCAGGGAAATGAAAAAGATAGAATTAGCCCAAAATGGTCTACAAACTACTAACTTCTGGGCTGGAACCACTCCTCCAGGGACAGATGGCTGCTCAAAGCTCCCTCTCTCACAGGTGAACAGAGAAATCTCCCTCTATCCAAGTAAGGTATGGGCAACTCAGAAAATTGTAACACAGCCCTGAATTCAGCACTAGCCTGAAAACTGGACTACACTAGCTTAGAAAGGTGGGAAACAAGGAACATTTTTTTTTGAAAAGATAAGGCAAAAACAGTAAAAATACACTTAAAACAGCTTTAAACGACTACAAACAGTAAAAAATACACTTAAAACAGCTTTAGATGACTACAACTAATTACCCAATTAACCAGTAAAAAATCTCAAAATTGAGCCTTGTTCCTGTAGTCTTCATTCAGACAAGTTCTAACTGCACACTCCTGCCACTGGGGTGTAGGGGAACCTTCTCCAAAAAAGAAGGCCTGGATTAGTGCTCAAGTTATACAAACAAAGTTAGATTCAGCAGGCCTGGATCTAGTCTATGCTACAGCAAACAAGGTGCACCAATGTCAGTAAGAAACAGTTAAAATATGCAGGCACTATAAGCCTTTAACCAGAAATTCCCAGCTTAGAAGGGCAGAGTCCAGCGTCTCCTCCCACAAGAGTACAGATTATGAACCTTCTTAATGTAAAATAACTGGCCTGAAGCCCAAGTGCTTAAACCAGAACTAATACACTTTTGGAATAACAGACTGAGCCTTCAGTCAGCAGTTCCCAACTTAGAAGGATGTAAGCTACCTGTCCTGCCACAACAGTGCAGACCACAAACCTTCTTAATGTAAAACAACTGGTCTGAAGCCCAAGTGCTTAAACCAAAAGGCTTAGAATGATAGTTACACCAAGCAGTAATAAATACAATTGAGTACTTTCAAGATGACGCAAAAGCAAAACAAAGTATTAAAGTAGGAAGAAACACAAATACAATAAAAGTAGATGAAAAAAGTGCATTTTTTTTTTTTGAGTGAGCAAATGAGATGGGCCCAGGAGGAGTATCCAAATGCAAATTTACAAGAGGGGCAGGCAGTTTCAAAGCCACCAAGATTAACACCAAAACAAAAGCAGGGAGGGTGGGTGAAGAACTAAATGAAAAAACAGAGCCACAACTTCCAGCTAGATAGTATTCAATGCAACACAAATAAATCAATTTAAATTCTATATTATTTGAAAAAAGCACAGATAAAGATTTACTTAAATCCTCTTATACTTCCAGTTGATTGCATGCACATCTTAGCTTGCCAAAGCTTTGAGTTTAAGCAGAAAATAATCCAAAATGTACCCCTTATATAATGCAGAATCTGAATAACAATGAAGTGAACTACCCCCACTTATCATTGGCTATGTTGATTTGTAAATGCTTGCAGCTGAATTTCATTGTACACATTATAGTAATGCCTTCTTTACAAAATGAACACCCAAACGACAATGTAATGTTCTGCTCTAGATGATAACAACACTGACCCCTCATTTTTTTTTATTGTTTTATTTGTAAAACATTATATCTTTGTTGTATATTTCACAATGGAAAAGTAAGCTGGACATATTAGTACTAATGAAATTATATAGAGCAGATCAGGTTAGAAAAATGAAATTTTATTTTGTGCAAAATACAACAGCCCCTGAAAACAAGTTCAGGGTTCACTGTTGTTGTGCCAGAAAAGCAAACAAACACAGAAGCGATGTGGCATTGACTGCTCTGACCTTTGCTTTAAGGGTCAACTACAATTAATAGAATCTTGTCAATAAGTTGTATAAAAGACAACTGAAGTCAATGCTCCTTCAGTGTGGTGCAAGGTGTTCTCCCATGCAAGCAGAGATGTACATTCAAACAGTGGGCTCTAAACAAAATGGAAAAATCCTGTTTTCACCATGCTATTTATTACATGGATGGCTTGCAAAGACAACGTCAGCATAAGAAACCACTGATGCCCAAAGAAAAATATGAGTGAGACGATATAAGCACAAGAGTTCAAAAACAACTTTTTTCTGTTTCACTGTATGCAGACAGGCTATAGCACTGGTGTGGTTGAAGTCAGTTGTCACAGTTCAAAAAATAACAGATTGTTTGTATCAGAGTATAACATAACTTAATCCCTTCTTCAACAATGTCCAGGGCCACTTTTTCATGGCCTTATGAAATGTACATCTTTCTCTAATCAAATGAGTGAGTTGCCCTGTTATTTTTTTGATGACTGATAAATCTTGTGCTACAGTCAACCATACCTAAAAGACTTCTGATGTCTTTAGCATTTCAAGTAGCTGTCATGTTACATATTGCTTACAACATTTTCAGGGTCTGAAAACATGATATTTTGTGAAAAATGAAGCCACAGAACTCGAGCATTTATAAAAACACCCACTTTTCTTTATATTTCACTTAAAGTCAGACTATTTCATTTCAGCATAGTCAGCACCTTTATTAATGTCTTAATGTTACCCTTTTATCTCCTCTATATACAATAATATCATCACCAAAATGCTTTGCATTGTTGAGTCCTTTTGTTGTATTATGAGCTGAAAGATTTCCCAAGACTCAGAGAATTTCTATCTGCCAGCACTAATTCCCCAGTGTGGGTTAATCAATTAGTACAACAGAAAATTCTGATTCAGAGACATAGTGTCTTGTAGCAAGGGCACCCCTTACACACACACACGCACACACATACACACCTATACATCCATAACAAACCTCAATGACACTTGTCCAAACTACCCCATACACCCACATGCGGGATACAGCATAAACACACACACACACACACACACACACACACACACACACACACACACACACACACACACATCGACTCATGATCCCCTACTTAACCCCTATAGTGTGACCACCAGGCAGACTCGCACAGACATACACACACATGTATGCACATTTGTATGCATATTTATATATCTGCACACACACACACACACACACACACACACACATTCAGTCTGCTTTATTCATGTCCTTACAGATATGCACACACATAAATGTTCACTCACCTGCACACATTGAAACACACCCCATCCTCTGTGCTTTGCTGGATTAGCTGCTCCCAGTACTCCCACAGAGTAAATGTTTCACTGTTGTGCTTTGACAGCATTCACTTTTTTCTCCTAAAATAAAATTTTACCCAGTTGAGGAAATTGGGAGCCAAGGGCATTTTGAGATGGGGAGCAGGGAACACATGGCTAATTAGCATTAGCCATCACCCAACCTGATGCATTACCATACAGCTTCACCTGAAGGACAGATCTCTGCACTAATGCCTTAGTGTAGAGGTCAGAAGAAAGTCGGAATACTTCTACTCTCCAGGTGTGACTCATATTGGTCATATCCGTATATCGGGTCTAACTTGGTGCGTGTTTTTGCATCATTAAATTCACATATGATGAGTTGTTTCCTTCTCTTTGTACAGCTCCCTGAGAAGCTCCTATATCACACA
Organism: Protopterus annectens; assembly: GCF_019279795.1. Classification (NCBI taxonomy): domain Eukaryota; kingdom Metazoa; phylum Chordata; order Ceratodontiformes; family Protopteridae; genus Protopterus; species Protopterus annectens. The sequence goes on from NC_056746.1 coordinate 94,955,113, forward strand.
CATATTCTCTCTTCTTCAGGACTTTTTGGCTTTGGTAGAGTTAGTATAGGGAAGCTATAGCATAGGAAAATATACTTTTTCAATAGCCATTCTCTGTGTTTTCTAAGCTCTTTTTTAACTTTTTATTTCTTTAAAAGAAAAAGAATCCTCCTACAAAGTTGTACTAATGTAATTACTTCTAGGTCTACATGTAGCTTAACGTGATACAAAGTTGTACTAATGTAATCACTTCTACGTCTACATGTAGCTTAACTTGATACAAAGTTGTACTAATGTAATCACGTCAAGGTCTACATGTAGCTTAACGTGATACAAAGTTGTACTAATGTAATCACTTCTAGGTCTATATGTAGCTTAACTTGATACAAAGTTGTACTAATGTAATCACTTCTAGGTCTACATGTAGCTTAACTTGATACAAAGTTGTACTAATGTAATCACTTCTAGGTCTACATGTAGCTTAACTTGATACAAAGTTGTACTAATGTAATCACTTCTAGGTCTACATGTAGCTTAACTTGATACAAAGTTGTACTAATGCAATCACTTCTAGGTCTACATGTAGCTTAACTTGATACAAAGTTGTACTAATGTAATCACTTCTAGGTCTACATGTAGCTTAACTTGATACAAAGTTGTACTAATGTAATCATGTCTAGGTCTGTATGTAGTGTAACATGATACAAAGTTGTACTAATGTAATCACATCTAGGTCTGTATGTAGCGTAACGTGATACAAAGTTGTACTAATGTAATCACTTCTAGGTCTATATGTAGCGTAATGTGATACAAAGTTGTACTAATGTAATCACTTCTAGGTCTGTATGTAGCGTAACGTGATACAAAGTTGTGCTAATGTAATCACTTATAGGTCTATATGTAGCATAACGTGATACAAAGTTGTACTAATGTAATCACTTCTAGGTCTGTATGTAGCGTAATGTGATACAAAGTTCTACTAATGTAATGACTTCTAGGTCTGTATGTAGCGTAACGTGATACAAAGTTGTACTAATGTAATCACTTCTTGGTCTGTATATAGCATAATGTGATACAAAGTTCTACTAATGTAATCACTTCTAGGTCTGTATGTAGCGTAATGTGATAGTTGTTAATTTTCCAGATCATTTATGTAAACTGCTTCCCTCATTTACTTTGTCATGTTTGTGCTCCCTCTGAACGTTCTTGCTTCCAATATTTAGATGATCAGACCTGGAAATGTGACCATGGGGTAACTCAGTAAGTTACTTGAATCCAATCTCTTCTGATGTATTGCAAAAAGCTGCAGCACCTTTGACATTTCCCCCTGTTATAAACGATCTATCATTTAGCATGGATTATATACATGTATTTTTTTCACAGGACACTGCCATTAGTGCCTTTGGCTACAATTTATTTTCATCATTTAAACACATCATATTTACTGAGGGTACTGTGCCTATTAAAATTTACATTTGTACTCCTAGCATTTTTAATTATTCTTTCTGGTTTTGTCAAAAATGCCAATTTTGTTATTTTTAATGATTCTTATGGACACTGGCTGTTAGACATCCATGTTTACAAACATTATCTTTCCTCTTTCCCTGGTAAGTTTAAGGTTTATCCAGTATCAAACAAGCATGTGCACTTGGCATCCAGATACAGGTATTTCTTCAGTGATTTTTTGGAAGGACTCTAGAGTTTCATTGTTTTTAACTTCATCTGTTAAACGGTTCCAAAGAACTAAGCCTAATCTAGAGAAGGCTTTTTCTCCAACGGCTAGCTTAAACAGTGGTCTAACCCATATGCAGTGTTTTGAGTAACATGGTAGTAAGGAGCAGTGTGATTCTGCTCATGATAAGAAGACAGTGGCATTCATAGAGTATATTACAGTGATATTACTTAGGAGTGGTAGCACTGCAAATTTATGTATGTTTTACTCGTCAATTTGTAGCTTTAGGGAGGTTTAGAAATCCTAAAGGCCAATCAGAGATAGGGCATATTCTACCTTAAGGAATAAACCGTTTTTGACTATGGCAGTACGTGCTGAAGGAGAGATAAGATGAGCGATCCAGTAACACAGTTTTAGTTCTAACAGTACTTTAGAAGTGATATTTTCTGTAAGAATTGTAAAGCTGAAAACAGGATTCAGGGTTAGCATTGGATACTTTTGATCCTTTAAATTAGGAATAGAATTAAGTTTCAGATCTCTAAGTAGAGAAGTGATAGACAGGAAAATGTATTTGTTGTCACAAAGAACACAACATTAATTTTAGTGGAGTTAATTAGAAGTGTATTTCAGTGAAGCCAATTACATAGGAATAAAAACTTGAGCTGTAGATTTGTTTGATATAGATTGATAGTGCCAAGCATGGATGGCATGTATTTATATTACAATATTTAGATTACGGAGATTGAAGTGCTCTCTGGTAGTTGGCACAGAGGTTAAGGTTGTGAGATTTAGTTCCTGTGGTACAGGTTTTGATTCCCTTAGACCTCATTTGCCTCCTTTGAGACCTTGATCAAATCATTTAACCAGACATTGTACCCAGGTCACCCCTGAAAATGGACTGCTTGCCCAGTGGGCCTATCTGGTAAACAAACAGGACTATTATAAATATAAATATAGAGAAAAGTAAAGGACTCAGAATGGACCTTTGTGGGATACCAGTGATTAGGGTATAGATATCTGAGAAGTGTTATTACTAACAATTTGAAAGGTTCTGTCAGATAGTTTTGAAACCAAGAAATTGTATTGTCCCCAAAGTTCAGTTCAATAATGTTTCATCTCCTCCTTCCTGTTTCCCATTCTTCTCGGTCTTTCATGTCCTCTGTGTTCTTCTGCTTCTGTCTGCTCTTCTTCTTCTTATGATGCCTTTATCCTTCCCTCATTTGTGCTGTTAGCGGTTTACAGCACTCTCTCTCTGTCTGTCCACTTAACTCATCTCCTTTGGTTTAAATACATCATGAAAGTGATAAACCTTTCATATCATGATTTCAGCAAAGGCTGTACCCTCTGAAGCAAAGTGGACTCTTTTCATAGTATTTGGGATCTCCGTACACAATGCTTCCTCAGTCATATACTAAGGGAAATCAAATTTATCAGTCAGCAAACAAGTTAGAACAAAATATGGATAAACTGATTTAAAATATGAAAGAAAATAAAATGATGTGTTAGCCAATAAATGAATTCAGTCATAGTAAATCATCTAAAACTCACTGAGGCCTGAAAGAATAAATAAATGAATTGAGCTTAACTATAATAAATATGCAATTCTGTATAAGACATAGCTTATAAAGGAAACAAGACTTTAAGGAACTTTTAAACTGCACCAGAAAGGACTCAGATCAAATTTCAATTGACAAGACAGCAAATTGCATAAGTTGGGGGGTTGGTATGTAAATATTTGTTTACCTGCATGCTCAAGAATCAGCCAGTGAATAATTAGTTGCCACCTGTCAGTGAGAAGAACAACTGAGCTGACTGCTGTAGCACCAAGAGTTATTCTATGAAGGAGTTCCTAATCCACGTAGGACTTGGTGCACAGGCATTAGCAGCTTAGACTGAAACACAAATGCCACAGGCAGACTACAGAAAATCTGTCAAAGGGCAAAAAATGTTTAGCCACCCATTTTGTAGTGCAAATGTGTAATTGTTATATATATAATTCAAGGGGTGAAGGGGACAGAGCCAAATATATATATGGACCATGCACAAGGTTTTCTCCCTGCAAAAAAAATGGTTCTTTATTTTTTGTCAGTTTCAATGGGGGCAGAGCCCCCATATGAGGAGTGGGGCTTTACCCCTTGGGAAATTATTTTGTCTATTTTTTATCACTTTCAATCAATATTTTTTGGAACAGTAGTGTAGCTAGTATGTTGTGAAGGGGCAGCCTCCCCAGTTGCAAAGTGTTGGGGGTATGATTGGCTGATCCTGATTGCCCATTAGTGCATACCGACATCTAGAAATAAATGCCAGTATTGCATTTGCAGTCAAAACTGAGCACTGTAGCACTGTGTGTGTGTCAACTGAAGCAACTGCTTGCTACAAATGTAGCATGTAGTTTGTTAGACTTTAAATGAAAATAAATGTTTTTCTTTCTTTCTTTTTTGTACTCAGAACTGCATGCTGTAGCATTCAGTTTATTGTAGAAACTGTAGCACTTTGCAACAGCTCGAAAGAAAGAAATTACTTTTTTTGTTCTTTAAGAAAAAGAGCTTTGGGGAAGTTACACAAAACTGAGGGATTGTATCATCAATAAAATAAGTGTGCTTCGATGTGACATAGGTAAATTACTCAGCTCTGGGTAAATAACATTTATAGCAATCCATTTGTGAAGAGACTGAAACAAAGTTCTCCAATAGCAAGAGATGAACAATTTTGAATTACTAACACTGGTGTTCTGCTTAGCCATGAATTAGATGAATATTTTTAATAATTTAAATGGCCTTGTTACTTTTGATTGGAGAATATTTAATCGTGTGATGGAGGGATTTGATTGTATATATTAATATGGTGATGGTGAATTGTATATGTACACTGATAAAGCTTTAACAAAGTCATTTTATACTTTTTGCAGTTCCTGTTGATAAAATATTTTCCTCTACTTCAATACTGGATTTCTCTGTGTGTTAGCTTATATATATTGTTTTACTAAATCAGTATCATCTTTGCTGCGTACGTGTACTCTTTATCAAGTACCTTAATGGTTCCTTCCCTTTCCTTTCTGTTTTTACATGGATTTCTTACCTGTTATTGTCTTCTCCATTTTGGCCAGGGATTGAAGCAGATTATTAACCTGGATAACAAAGAGTATATAGATAAAATAAAAATAAAATAAATGTACATCTTGAGCCAGATTTATGAATGTCTATACTAAGTGTACGCTGTTCTGAGTGAATAGACAACACAAGAATAACTCCCACCTTCTTCCTCCTAACTATATTTCCTACTGATTTTCTTGCAACCTTAAATATTGAGGAGGATTCGTAAAGGTTACTAGAATGTGTAGACTCTATCTACACTTAGTCTAATCTTTCTAAATGAATACCACAAAAAATGTGGTAGGGATGTTTATGAGTACTGATTGTGTATACTTAGTGTAGGTGTTTGTGAATCTGTCCCATTATCTATAAAAATCGGTGTGTTCAGAACCTTCTACTGCCTATTACAAAATAGCTAAATTTACCACCCAGAATCTTCACTGCAAAGTACTTAAATGAAATGCCATGCATTCATACATGAAGCACTACATAAAGAGTATTGTAAATGAAATGCCATGCATTCATACATAAAGCACTACATAGTGTTGTAAATGAAACGCCATGCATTCATACATAAAGCGCTACATAAAGAGTATTGTAAATGAAACGCCATGCATTCATAAAGAACTACATAAAGAGTATTGTAAACGAAACTCCAGGCATTCATACATAAAGCACTACATAAAGAGTATTGTACATGAAACGTCATGCATTCATACATAAAGAGTATCGTTAATGAAATGCCATGCATTCACACATAAAATGCTACATAAAGTGTATTTTAAATTAAACAATATGATACTAAATACAGCAAAACATCCTTGTAATGTTAAACAGGGCAGCGTACCTACTCACCCTGCCCTAATAAGCAGCGTCCATACCTCTACTCACTTTACTTATGAAGCAGCATCCCATCTCACGTCATACACCATTCATTCTAATGTTAATCAGGGTAGCGTACCTACTCACCCTGCCCAACAAGCAGGGTCCATACCTCTGCTCACTTACTTTACTTATGAAGCAGTGTCCCAAGTCACTTCATACGCCATCCATTGAATTACCATCCACCAAATAAACACCATCCTCCAGCTTGCTTAACTATTCAGCAAGCTTCCTCCAACTACTCATTTCCTTTCCCCAGCTCATTGAAATGAACATTCAGACATTAGAGGGGGGACAGAAGAGAGCAAGCCTATCCCTCTTCTCTGCCAACCAGCCTGACCAGGCTGTTCCCCCTCCCTTCTACCCAAAATTGTTCAATCCACTTCCCATAAAGGGAAGGGTCAAGCCAAACATCATTTAGTGTACAATAATTACCCAGATATTACCCACCCTTGGGAATTACCTAATGCTTACCAAAGCCTCACCTGTCACTGGAGCAAGAATACTCAACCCCAATCACCAACACTACCCGACCCCTAGCAAGGAAGACCCCAGCTACCATACAATGTGAAGTTCAATTCTGATACTCCCCAACAATTTCAAGCAAACAAGACATTACCTTGTGAGTTCATATTCAGCTGCACCGCTGGAAAACCAACCTTCTTTCATCCCCTCCCTCAGTTGCCACATTCCTCAGCCTTCAATCTTACTGGTTGAGTCCATGTTCCTTTAGCCCATCAAGTAAAATCCACTCTGCACATCCCATCTGCCACCTCAGTGTTGTCCAATGACCCCACCACTTATTCGACACCAAAGCATGATCATCTGGGAATGCTCTGCATCTCACCACTGGCACTCATCACATCATCTACAAAGAAAATGACAAAAGTAAATCCTCTAATATGTAAGGAGAGGGCTCCATCTCATACCCACCTATTCCAAACTACAGTCAGTGTTCCAAGACCCCATCTTTCAGATCCCCTTTCCCGGCCACCACATGATGCCTTCTGCTCTTCAGCCATTTCAGTCATTGACTGTTGCCACCTTGTGCTCCCCATGTGCACCCTCTTCGCTCGCCACTGCTTCCATCATCTGAGAATTCTCTGTGTAACGCCATAACCGATACTCAGCACACCACCATCTACAAAGAAAAAGAGAAAAGTAAATCTTTTAATATATAAAAAGAAGGCTCTACCTTATACCCACCTATTCCAAATTATAGCGGCAGTGTTCCAAACCCCCCCCATCTGTAAAAAAGAAAAGAAATGTAAATCTAAAATACATAACACACCTGCCAAGACATCTTCAAACCTTTAACTATTGTCCTATACAATTTTGCAACTACGTGTTCCTATAGCATATGCTGCGGCCCCTGAACTTCCTCAGCACTACGATGCCACAACAGAAATTCAACAAAAGCGCCGAACAGTGGTCACCCACAGCCAAAGTCTCAAACGACCCTCTTCCAAGCTGTACTATTCATGCCATAGAAAGAGAACATTCAATTGTTTTTGGGACATTAATACAACTTATTTATATGGTCCTGTTGCTCCAGACTAGAATAGACTTCCCATACATGTCAAACAGAGTGCCTTTTTGGACCTCTTCAAAAGGAAACTTCCTTGATTGAATGGGAGCTAGGACATTCACCCCGGGGGTCACGTTAGTTCCTCTGCTAGAGAGGGGTCCAGCGAACCAAATACTATGAAAGGAAAAGTGCTTTGCCCAACTGACAACGGCCCCACCTAAAACCACATCCACAATGGAACCGCACTTTCCACCAAACGTACCAAACACTACTCTTATGGCTTATAAATAGCCAACACAACAGGATTTGCTTTAACATACCCACTCTGAAAGCTTCAAAGTCTGTAACTCAAATGTACTTCACTGCCCAGTGCCTAGCTCTCAGCCTTCCATTTCCAAAATGAGAAACTCGCATTTGAATTGTTGCACAAATAGGAAAAATTAGTAACCCATACTAACGGCTTACTAACAACTCCAGCTAAGAAGGTCATAGAATGGTTAAAATTTGCTGGTTTTACTTCTAACAAGGATCTCTTAATGAATTAATACAAGCTACACCAATCCCAAAGGTTTCTAATTTGTACCGCTGCTCCAGCCCATCACACCAGTCACCTGCATGCCCCCCCCCGTACTACCGCAGCCTTCAACGCAATCAAACCCACCTTGGGTAACATTCCATCCCCACATACCACCATGCCATGACTAACGACCACAAAACACAGCCTTCTAAACAGACAAGTGCAATTAAAACATTTTCTTCAGCTGAGTAATAACTATCTAACAATACTTTAGCCAAATTGTTTAAATGACACTGCTACCAAAATTTTCCAGGTCTTAAACTTTTGATTTTAAACTAATGACTTTGCTCGGCCACTTCCTAAAATGCCCACATGTATCAGTCCATATGAAGTATGAAAATAAGCCTAAGATTTATGCCAATAGAAGTAGAATAAACTCTAGAGGTCTCAAAATAGTATATGTATCTGTGTGCTTGAACATACATCCACAAATACTATTTATATGTAGAAAAATGAGTTTAAACATTTAGTGACTAAAATTACTGAGCATAAGTAGGAGAATATGGGCAATTTTGCAATATGTGCAGGAAGGATTGGGATGTGTGCAGATAAGTCCCCTAGAATATATTTTAGCATGAGCGCTCACCGTACACACCAATAGACCCAAGACAAAAGATAGGCAGCGTACTGTTGTAAACATAGAAAGATGCTAAAATATTAGCCAGCATGCAGTTCCTCAATGACTATACCATCTGACCAGGTGAACATCATTATCGAGTACCTTTGATTGTCTAACCATTCCCCTGATCAGCCCGAATATCAAAATCTGAAAAGAATCACCCCTCCCGGCCATCCCTGCCACATAGCGCATGCGTGAACACGCCCAAAGCCCGTGAAAACCTTACATCTTGTCAAAAGCTAATTTACATAAACCACCCTACGCTCTCTCTCCCACCACACTTTCTGTCCTGCACTTCAACCCAACAAGTGACCAAACCATAATGCAACCACAATAAGCAGCACCAGCCACAACCTCGATGCTACCCTGCAAGTCCCTTTATTTTTCTCTTTTCCTACCCATATAACACCACCACCTCTGCAACTCCCCACAGCAGCAAAACCTTTGGAGCCACCCCTCTGCAAGAAAGGGAGGGGGGCACCACCCCATCCATGGAACAAAACACACAACTCAGAATCTAGCATGATCCCAGCACCGACAAACTCTCCGCCACCCAACACGTCCACCAAGGCTGAGCAAGTGCCCATCTGACAGCCGAACCCCCTTCTATGCCAAATTCGCCACCGACATGTGGCAAACGACTCTAACAGGGAGACATGTGCAAAATACAAAACAAAATCCTCCCACGTTCTCCATATTTCCAGTTCACAGCACCACCTCACCAACCCTGAACATCACAAAGTCTAAAACTCCATCGTCCGTCACCCTGAACTTCAGCTCGTCAAAAGGCCGCCAAAGCAGCAAAGCAAATGCCACGACACCACGCTCCTCTCAAAGACGAGGACACTCCACACTGGCACAACATATCTGACGGAAACCACTACAGGGCATGCACTGCAAAGAATGCCACCAATGGCCACAGCCAAGCCCACGAACAGACACAGTCAACCCCACTGGGCTACAGACCCAACCCCATGAAAAGCCTCGAGGTCCACACACCACCACATCTCCTCAACAGTTAAGGCAAACTCAAACACCAATCCTTCAAAACATGAACAGGGGAACAAAATTGTATGTATACCACCCTGCAATACCATATATACATATTATAACTCACCCAGCACTGCCATGATTCACTAATACCAGAGGCCCACTTACCAAATGCCTACAGGTCGTCATGGACGTAAACTTGCCTTAGCAAGTTCACGCCAAAATGTGACTGCTTAACCCGACTACACTAAACTAAACCTCTTAAGCCCCACCCCATCATTGTCTCACTTCCTTCCAACCATCCCTGCCTCCACTTAACCCTTTCACCTCCCCAACCCACTTAACTCCCCCTAATATTACCCTACCCCCCCCACAAAGATGTCCCGGGACAACATAGTTTGTTCCAAACTTCATTTGTAAATGAATCGCGATGCATTCATGCATAAAGTACTAAATAAAGAGTACTGTAAAAGAAACGCCATGCATTTATACATAAAGTGCTACATAAAGTGTATTGTAAATGAAACGCCATGCATTTATACATAAAGCACTACATAAAGAGTATTTTAAATGAAACACCATGCATTTATACATAAAGTGCTACATAAAGTGTATTGTAAATGAAACGTCATGCATTTATACATAAAGCACAACATAGAGTTTTGTAAATGAAACGTCATGCATTTATACATAAAGCACAACATAGAGTTTTGTAAATGAAACGCCATGCATCCATACATAAAGCGCAAAATAAAGAGTATTGTAAATGAAATGCCATGCATCCATACATAAAGCGCAAAATAAAGAGTATTGTAAATGAAACGCCATGCATTTATAAATAAAGCACTACATAAAGGGTACTGTAAATGAAATGCCATCCATTCATACATAAAGCACTACATAAAGAGTACTGTAAATGAAATGCCATGCATTCATGCATAAAGTGCTACATAAAGTGTATTGTAAATGAAACGCCATGCATCCATACATAAAGCGCAAAATAAAGAGTACTGTAAATGAAATGCCATCCATTCATACATAAAGCACTACATAAAGAGTACTGTAAATGAAATGCCATGCATTCATGCATAAAGTGCTACATAAAGTGTATTGTAAATGAAACGCCATGCATCCATACATAAAGCACAAAATAAAGAGTTTTGTAAATGAAATGCCATGCATTCATACATAAAGCAGTACATAAAGAGTATTGTAAATGAAATGCCATGCATTCATACATAAAGCGCTACATAAAGAGTATTGTAAATGAAATGTCATGCATTCATACATAAAGCACTACATAAAGAGTATTGTAAATGAAACGCCATGCATTCATACATAAAGCACTACATAAAGAGTATTGTAAATGAAACGCCATGCATTCATACATAAAGCACTACATCAAGAGTATTGTAATTGAAACGCCATGTATTCATACTTGAAGTACTACATGAGTATTGTATATGAAATGCCATGCATTTATACATAAAGCACTACATAAAAAGTATTGTAAGTGAAATGCCATGCATTCATACATAAAGCACTACATAGACTATTGTAAATGAAATGCCATGCATTTAAACATAAAGCACTACATAAAGAGCATTATAAATGAAAGGCCATACTTTCATACATAAAGCACTACATAAAGAGTATTGTAAATGAAACGCCATGCATTCATACATAAAGTGCCACATAAAGAGTATTGTATGTGAAACGCCATGCATTCATACATAAAGTGCTAATTAAAGAGTATTGTAAAAGAAACGCCATGCATTCATACATAAAGCACTTATAAAGACTATTGCAAATAAAATGCCACACATTAATACATAAAGAGTATTGTAAATGAAATGCCATGCTTTCTTACATAAAGCACTACATAAAGAGTATTGCAAATGAAACGCAATGGATTCATACATAAAGCGCTACATAAAGAGTATTTTTTCAATGATACACCATGCATTCGTACATAAAGATTATTGTAAATGAAATGCCGTGTATTCATACATAAAGCACTACATAAAGAGAATTGTAAATACAATGTCATGCATTCATACATAAAGCACTAGATAAAGAGTATTGTAAATAAAACGCCATGCAACCATACATAAAGCGCCACATAAAGAGTACTGTAAATGAAAGGCCATGCGCTCATACATAAAGCACTACATAAAGAGTATTGTAAATGAAATGGCGTGCATTCATACATAAAGCAATACATAAAGAGTACTGTAAATGAAACGCCATACATTCATACATAACGCACTACATAAAGAGTATTGTAAATGAAATGCCATGCATTCATACATAAAAAACTACATAAAGAGTATTGTAAATGAAATGCCATGCATTCATACATAAAGCACTACATAAAGAGTACTCTACATGAAATGCCATGCATCCATACATAAAGTGCTACATAAAGAATATTGTAATTTAAACGTCATGCATTCATACATACAGCACTATATAAAGTGTATTGCAAATGAAATGCCATGCATTCATACATAAAGCACTACATAAAGAGTATAGTAAATGAAACGCCATAAATTCATACATAAAGCGTCACATAAAGAGTATTGTAAATTAAACACCATGCAAACATACATAAAGCGAGACATAAAGAGTATTGTAAATGAAATGCCATAAATTCATACAGAAAGCGTCACATAAAGAGTATTGTAAATTAAACACCATGCAAACATACATAAAGCGAGACATAAAGAGTATTGTAAATGAAACCCATGCATTCATACATAGAGTGCTACATAAAGAATGTTGTAAATTAAATGCCATGCACGCATAAATAAAGCACCACATAAAGAGTACTGTAAATGAAACGTCATGCAATCATACATAAAGTGCCACATAAAGAGTATTCTAAATGAAATGCCGTGCATTCAAACATAAAGCAGTATATAAAGAGTATTGTAAATGAAATGCCATGCATTCATACATAACACACTACATATAGAGTATTGTAAATGAAACGCCATGCATTCATACATAAAGAACTACATAAAGAGTATTGTAAATAAAAATGGCATACATTCTTAAATATAACAAATAAAAACGTAATTATAGAGCAAAGCAATGGAGGGGTAGCAGATGTTGCTACAATATTCCATCACCAAAATAGAGCCAACTGAAATCAGCCAAAGTCAAAATACTCCAACGTAGCCCAAAGATAAAAACAAAGATTTTATTGTAGTAGACGTCGGTTAGCGCTTTCACTAAATAGCTTCTTCAGACCTCAATACAAATGACCACTCATTCTACATTGCTTAAATATAAAAAAAAAAAGGCGCCAATCCAGCAAGCACCAATAAAAGTACATGATAATCATTAAGTCTCAAATTCAAGGCCAACCCAGTAGATGACCATTATTCAGCCTCAGGCATGAAGCATAGAGGACAGATATACAAACATGATATCACATAGAAAAGAACTAAATATAGAAATAAAAATAAAAAGAAATGTATGCATAAAAATATGCAGATATAAATCAACATATATATAAAAAATATATATATACAAAATACAATATGCATCAAGAGAATCAATTAATGTAATACAATCATTTATGATATCTGAGCTCTCTAAGTTTTAACAATGGGCGTAATGGGACCTTTCCATTGAGTCCTGGTGACATATCAGCCCTGAACTTAATAATCCAAAATGTCTCTCTAGCTTCAGTATAATTTTCAACATCTCCCCTTCTATGTGTCCTGAAAATCTGTTCAAGTATCCTAAATTTAAAAAGGTGTGATGTGTGTTCATGTATGTGTTTGGCAAGTGCATTGTGTAAATGGCCCTTCCTGATGTTGTATACGTGCTCACGAATCCTGTCCCTCAGGCAACGATTCGTTTTTCCTATATAAAATGCGGAACAGGCTGTGCACGTTGCCAGATAAACTATATCTCTAGACATGCAGCTGCCACAAACACGTAGGATGTAATCACCTAGTCCCATAGGATGCACAAAAGAAGGGTCTGTGAGGATGTAGGAGCAAAAATTGCATCTATTGCAAGGAGTCATATAAGTATCTAGTCCTGTTCGTGAAGGATGTGTCGATTTTGGATAGCATAATAGATTTTTAAGGTTCTTCTTATTGCGATACACGAATTTAGGTCTATCACCACTAATTTCCTTAATTTTAGGATCTACTGATAAAACATGCCAATGTTTGACAAAAATATCCTTAACAAAACCGACGTCTTTGGTATAATAAATGGGAAAAACAATCTGTTGGCTCTGTCCAAATGGACTGGCAGTGGTATGTAACTCAGCTCTATTCGCTGAATAGAACCCATCAGCTCCATTGGAGAAGAATGGCATGGCTCTGGTATCTCTGAGGCTCATAATATCATCCATCCCTGCTCTAAGGTCTAAAGAACTGTAACTGCATTCTCTCAGTCTGTTCTCAAGATCAATCACTCCCATGTTATATGCTAAATCACAAGGTGTATACCTAGATGTGCGCATCGCCTGTCCACGCACAATATTCCTGTAGACAAATCCAGGATGCATACTATGGCGATGTAAGAGGGTATTTCTATGACAGGACTTACGGTATAGGCTAGTATTGACCATACCATCAACTAACTTCTCAACATACACATCAAGGAAGGGTATACGTGTATCGGACCAATCCATGGTAAAACTCAAAAAGTTCATGGCTAGATTGATCTCTCTAAAAAATTGTTCTAACTGTGTTGATGTGCCCTTCCATACCAGGAAGAGGTCGTCTACGAAGCACCTGTAGAATGGTACATGTTCCTGGTACATGGCATGCTGAAAAAGGACCCTGTACTCCCATTCAGCCATTACTAGGTTGGCGTAGCTATTGGCACAAGATGTGCCCATAGCTATGCCATCTCGCTGAAGAAATGTTTTGTCTTGAAAGCAAAATACATTGGATACCAAAACGGTTTCCAACAACAAGAGAACTAAATCCACATCAGATGTTATCATAGACTCTGTTCTCTTCAGATAGGTGCCAATCATATCAAGGCCCTTACCATTAGGGATGACCGTAAAGAGTGATTGGACATCCATTGTGACCCAAATGATATCCTCTACATATGTACAAGTACTGATGTATTGATAAAGATCCAATAAAAATTGTTTGGTATCCTTAAGTATGTAACAATTAGCTTCTACCACAGGTCTCAATCTACCCTCAACGTAAACGGAGAGTGGTTCAGTGGACCACCCTCTGCCAGCCACAATAGGTCTCATAGGTGGAAAAATAGGGTCCTTGTGGACCTTAGGAAGGCCCTGAATAACTGGCAACAATGGGTGTGCAACATACAAATATTCAAACAAGGCTCGATCAATTACTTCATTCCTAAGTAGGGCCATCAACATCATCTGTACCCCTTGTATGATTTTATCTATACTGTCCCATAACTAGATGAATTGAATGGTGATGAACTACAAGTTCTCTCAAAGGGTCTTACGTTCATTCCTACTACCTACAGTAAATATGAAGAAACACTAAGAGATTTCAAATTATTTATTAGGAACTTGTCGCTAAAAGTACAGTTTTCTGGGATGGACATTGTACCAAGTCATGTATACAAGAAATCCAGTATTGTTATACCACCGATACACCCCCTTGTTGCGGCTTATAGCAAATTAGTTGAGGATGACCTATACAAGATGAAGGGACAGTATTTCCCTCGTAATAAGAATAAGTACTATTTAACTTATAAACAGAGAGAGGCTCTAAATAACCTTAGTAAGAACAGTAATATTACTATACGCCCAGCGGACAAGGGTGGGGGGATAGTAATTTTTGATACAAATAGATATCAACAGGACATGATGAGTATGCTGGGAGACGAGAGATTTTATATACCCATCACAGACAACAGAGTAGATAAAATCATACAAGGGGTACAGATGATGTTGATGGACCTACTTAGGAATGAAGTAATTGATCGAGCCTTGTTTGAATATTTGTATGTTGCACACCCATTGTTGCCAGTTATTCAGGGCCTTCCTAAGGTCCACAAGGACCCTATTTTTCCACCTATGAGACCTATTGTGGCTGGCAGAGGGTGGTCCACTGAACCACTCTCCGTTTACGTTGAGGGTAGATTGAGACCTGTGGTAGAAGCTAATTGTTACATACTTAAGGATACCAAACAATTTTTTTGGATCTTTATCAATACATCAGTACTTGTACATATGTAGAGGATATCATTTGGGTCACAATGGATGTCCAATCACTCTTTACGGTCATCCCTAATGGTAAGGGCCTTGATATGATTGGCACCTATCTGAAGAGAACAGAGTCTATGATAACATCTGATGTGGATTTAGTTCTCTTGTTGTTGGAAACCGTTTTGGTATCCAATGTATTTTGCTTTCAAGACAAAACATTTCTTCAGCGAGATGGCGTAGCTATGGGCACATCTTGTGCCAATAGCTACGCCAACCTAGTAATGGCTGAATGGGAGTACAGGGTCCTTTTTCAGCATGCCATGTACCAGGAACATGTACCATTCTACAGGCGCTTCGTAGACGACCTCTTCCTGGTATGGAAGGGCACATCAACACAGTTAGAACATTTTTTTAGAGAGATCAATCTAGCCATGAACTTTTTGAGTTTTACCATGGATTGGTCCGATACACGTATACCCTTCCTTGATGTGTATGTTGAGAAGTTAGTTGATGGTATGGTCAATACTGGCCTATACCGTAAGTCCTGTCATAGAAATACCCTCTTACATCGCCATAGTATGCATCCTGGATTTGTCTACAGGAATATTGTGCGTGGACAGGCGATGCGCACATCTAGGTATACACCTTGTGATTTAGCATATAACATGGGCGTGATTGATCTTGAGAACAGACTGAGAGAACGCAGTTACAGTTCTTTAGACCTTAGAGCAGGGATGGATGATATTATGAGCCTCAGAGATACCAGAGCCATGCCATTCTTCTCCAATGGAGCTGATGGTTTCTATTCAGCGAATAGAGCTGAGTTACATACCACTGCCAGTCCATTTGGACAGAGCCAACAGATTGTTTTTCCCATTTATTATACCAAAGACGTCGGTTTTGTTCAGGATATTTTTGTCAAACATTGGCATGTTTTATCAGTAGATCCTAAAATTAAGGAAATTAGTGGTGATAGACCTAAATTCGTGTATCGCAATAAGAAGAACCTTAAAAATCTATTATGCTATCCAAAATCGACACATCCTTCACGAACAGGACTAGATACTTATATGACTCCTTGCAATAGATGCAATTTTTGCTCCTACATCCTCACAGACCCTTCTTTTGTGCATCCTATGGGACTAGGTGATTACATCCTACGTGTTTGTGGCAGCTGCATGTCTAGAGATATAGTTTATCTGGCAACGTGCACACCTTGTTCCGCATTTTATATAGGAAAAACGAATCATTGCCTGATGGACAGGATTCGTGAGCAGGTATACAACATCAGGAAGGGCCATTTACACAATGCACTTGCCAAACACATACATGAACACACATCACACTTTTTTAAATTTAGGATACTTGAACAGATTTTCAGGACACATAGAAGGGGAGATGTTGAAAATTATACTGAAGCTAGAGAGACATTTTGGATTATTAAGTTCAGGGCTGATATGTCACCAGGACTCAATGGAAAGGTCCCATTACGCCCATTGTTAAAACTTAGAGAGCTCAGATATCATAAATGATTGTATTACATTAATAGATTCTCTTGATGCATATTGTATTTTGTATATATATATTTTTATATATATGTTGATTTATATCTGCATATTTTATGCATACATTTCTTTTTATTTTTATTTTCTATTTAGTTCTTTTCTATGTGATATCATGTTTGTATATCTGTCCTCTATGCTTCATGTCTGAGGCTGAATAATGGTCATCTACTGGGTTGGCCTTGAATTTGAGACTTAATGATTATCATGTACTTTTATTGGTGCTTGCTGGATTGGCGCCTTTTTTTTTATATTTAAGCAATGTAGAATGAGTGGTCATTTGTATTGAGGTCTGAAGAAGCTATTTAGCGAAAGCGCTAACCGACGTCTACTACAATAAAATCTTTGTTTTTATCTTTGGGCTACGTTGGAGTATTTTGACTTTGGCTGATTTCAGTTGGCTCTATTTTGGTGACGGAATATTGTAGCAACATCTGCTACCCCTCCATTGCTTTGCTCTATAATTACGTTTTTATTTGTTACATTTATTTGCTGCTTTTATAGAGCATTTACTCCACACGGATATAATTTTGACTGATACATTCTTAAATAAAGCACTACATAAAGAGTATTGTAAATTAATCACCATGCATTCATACATAAAGCACTACATAAAGAGTATTGTAAATGAAATGCCATGCATTCATACATAAAGCACTCATAAAGAGTATTGTAAATGAAATGCCATGCATTCATACATAAAGCACTACATAGAGTATTGTAAATGAAATGCCATGCATTCATACATAAACCACTACATAAAGTGTACTGTAAATGAAATGCCATACATTCATAGATAAATCACTACATAGAGTATTGTAAATGAAATGCCTTACATTCATACATAAAGCACTACATAAAGTATACTGTAAATGAAATGACAAGCATTCATACATAAAGCACTACATAAGGAGTATTGTAAATGAAATGCCATGCATTCATACATAAAGTGCTACATAAAGAGTATTGTAAATGAAACACCATACATTCATACATAAAGCGTCA
>NC_056746.1:94973693-95003693 GCF_019279795.1 Protopterus annectens
AATGCCATCCATTCATACATTAAGCACTACATAAAGAGTTTTGTAAATGAAATGCCATGCATACATACATAAAGTGCTATATAAAGAGTACTGTAAATGAAACGACATGCATTAATACATAAAGGACTACATAAAAAGTAACTTCTCAGCGCTTCTGTGGATCACTAGTGATATCTGCATTGCTTACTGTACTTATTTCCTTGTTTCACTAAGAAAGTTACTGTTTGTCGTTTTTGCATTTAGTTACTTGTAACACATTGCACTCAAGTTACCTGGCACTTGCTCACTAAAGCAATTATATAAGTCAGCACTAAAAATTAAAAGCACTACACCCTCACTCCCCACTGGCCCTTGTTTTCAATTAAGGATTTCCCAATATTATTCTAGCATGTCCAAAGGTCAGTTGTCAATCTCCTCTCCGGTCCAGCTGGTGAATCTGGGAATCTTGAGGCAATGTTATAACTGCCTCATGTACACAGACAACCCTCTCCTCCTCCCACATAACACAAATACTTGCGAGAGATGCAGCGATTTAGCCAAACTGGAGGCTGAGCTCTCTCAACTCAGGACTGACAAGACCAGACAGGAGGAGAAGGCAACTACACACACCACAAAACCAGCCTCACATAATGCTACCACTCCACTGAATCAAACACATAAACACACAAAGACATACTCGAGGCTCTGAGTAAAAATTTACCTAAACAGCAGAGGCCTCCAAAGCAGACACCCAAACAACTGCTACCTCAAGACACCCCACAAGCAACACATAAACCACAAAAGCAGTGTGCAAAGCAGTCACAGCCCTTAAGGCCAAATACAACACCAAACATACTTGTCATAGGTGACTCCATAGTCAGACACACTGACGTCCCACTCACCAGGCTGAACAAGGAGAGGGTCACAGTAAGCTGCCTATCGGGCTAGAATCCGCCACATAACACAAGCACTCGGGTCACTCACGGCAAGTACAAATATGACACAGTCATTGTCCATGCTGGTGTGAACGACCTGAGACGTACCTCCCTGGACTACATGAAAAGAGACATAGAGGAGCTCTCTGATTATGTAGCCCAGGCAGGTATGACCTAACCCTGAGCAGTATCCTTCCTTCACCAAGAATGATGCCACAATATAGAGACAAGATGATCAGCTTTAACAATTGGCTTAATGTCTGGTGTCATTCAAAGGGGATCCAGTGTCTGTCTGCCTGGGATGACATGCTTGACAAGCCACGCTGCTTCATAAGGGACGGCTTGCACCTGTCACCCCTGGGATTCGGATATTGGCTAAGGCTCTTGCCACCCCATAGTGCCTTTTAGGCAAGGCTCAAATTCTAAACCTACCACCCTAGAAAACAAAATGGGAAGAAACTGAGGGTAATGCTGCTCAATGCCAGAAGTCTAAATCTCAAAATGCACTTTTCGAGGCCCTTCTCAGTATGGAGAACATCGATGTCTGTGCTGTAACTGAAACCTGGTTCAAGGCTCCTGAGAGCACCCGGCACTATTAGGTTTTACCTCATATCATGCGTTCGGCCCCAAAACCCGGACCACACCACAAAGGAGGGGTGTATCCATTTTCATAAAGGATACCCACACCTCCAGGTTGGTGGCAACGCCGCTAAGCTTGGAAACCATCCAGGTGCAACTAACCATAGGCAAAACTGCTCTACAAATTGTAGCATGCTACAGGCCACCCTCTCAAACTCAGGAATCCCACACAGCCTTCCTGAAGACACTGGAGGGTATAAATGTATCTCAAACACCATCATATTGGGTGACTTCAACTACCGAATATAGACTGGGAACATTACTCAAGCCCTAACTTTCTAGCCCAACGGTTCCTGGAGTTCATAAATTCAAATGCCATGGAACAGCTAGTCGCTGTTCCCACAAGAGGAGAAAATATACTAGATCTCATTGTCACAAACATGGGGACAAAATGCTCCACACCGAGTATATCCCTCATTGGTGAGATCTGATCATAAACTAATCTCACTGGAAATCCACATCCCGCCCCCACCCCAAACAAAAAAGACCATAGTGAAGAACTTCTCTAAAGCAAACTTCACACTACTCAAGACTGGTGTAGTATCCTTCAAGGCCCCTGAGCCAGAGGAAACCACAACCCAAGCTGCGGAAGCCCTTACAAATGCCTTCTATGAACACCTCCAGGACTGCATGGATCAGGCAATCCCAAATAAAACCAAGACTCTTTCCACAAGGGCAAGCGTCCAGTCTGGTGGACCCCAGCCATTAACAAACTTTACAATAAGAGGAGAAAGCTTTTACATGATAGAACAAAATCCATAAAAGGGAAGTCACCCTGATCATTATTAGTAAAAAATACGAGCACTCATAAAATCAACTAAGGCCAATTTTGAAAATTGCCATGGATTCAAAGGACAATCATAAGGCCCTTTTCAGCTATGTTAGGAACCTGGGTGGAAACTCCCAGATATGCTCAGAATTAGTCCAAAATGATACAAAAATCACTGAACCCACAGACGTTGCCAACATACTGGCAGACAGGTTCAGTGCAAACTTCACCCCTCTCCCCCTAAAGGAGATAACTATCATAGCCGAGTGTAGCCTCCCGGACATCTCAAATGCGCAGGTGAAAGCTGCTCTCTCTAAAGCTAAAAACAGCATCAATGGGACCGGATGGTGTCCCCGGCTGTGTGCTACACGGGCTAAATGAGTAATTAACCCGCACATAAGGCAGCTGTTTAATCTCAGCCTTACCACAGGGTACGTGCCCAAGGAGTGGCGACGGCAACTGTGGTCCCACTCCACAAAGGTGGCACCTCTCACGGACCCTGGTAATTACCGCCCCATAAGCTTAACAAGTCTAGTCTGCAAAGCTATGGAGAGGATCATAATGGAGCTCATAAACAAAGATATAGGGGACTTGCAGACATTGGACCCGACCCAGTTTGGCTTTGTCAAGGGAAGATCATGCCTTTTGAACTTGGTCGTCTTCTTTGAAACAGTCACCAAGGCCATTGATGAGGAAAGGCAGTCCATACAGCCTACCTTGACCTTGCAAAGGCTTTCGACACAATACCCCACTCGGGTATTGTTGAAAAACTTACCAGCTTAAATGTAAACCCATATGTCACAAGATGGGTTGCAAACTGGCTTAAGGACAGAACCCACAGGGTTAGAGTTGCTGGCGCTGTGTCAGACTCCAAGCCAGTTACAAGTGGTGTCCCACAGGGCTCGGTCCTTGGCCCCTGTTGTTTGGCATCTACTTCTCAGAAGTACAGGCCAGCATGGGAGGACTTTGGCTGACAAAGTTTGCAGACGACTGCAAACTGGGTGCCATAGTGGAAAGTGCATCGGACACGGATATCCTTCAGAAGGGACTCACGGAAACAGATAGCTGGTGCCAGAGCCATGGCCTGAAGTTAAACGCCAAAAATGTATAGTCATACCCTTCGGGAAAAACAAGGTAACCCCAAGCTACCATATAGGTGGCAATCCACTAAGCACAGAAGAGGTTATCAGGGACCTGGGGACCCAGGTTGACAGTGGCCTTTCTTTTGACACTCACATTGCTAAAGTGGTTAGAAAGACCTTCTACATTGCCCACCTGATCATGAAGGGATTCACATCCAGATCTAGTGAGGTCATTGTTCCCCTGTACTCTTCACTTATCAGACCAATGATCGAGTACAATGCCCCATTTGGGATGTATCTCACCAGACATCTGCAGCAATTGGAGTGACCCCAAAAGTTCCTCACCAAAAGGATAAAGGGACTCCAAAATCTGTCATATGCTGCCAGATTGAATAAACTCCAGCTCTATTCAGTCGCATACCGTCTGCTCAGAGGTGATATGTGCCTGACATACAAGGCCATGTCCAACCCGGAATTAATGGACATGCTCCACCTCAAAAAATCCAAATCCACCAAAACCACTAGAGCAAGCGACTTAAACCTTAGCACGGATATAAATAGGACGTGCTGGAGGGATAGATTTATCACTCAGAGACTCCCTATGCTGTGGAATAAAATCCCGGTCCATGTGAGGCAGAGCACCTCGCTGACTCTGTTCAAGAGAAATCTAGACCTGTGGATGGGAGATTGTAGGTTTACCCCGGGAATCATCTCTGTGTCACTGCTGGACAGAGGCACAACAAACTAATGGGCACAGTATTTTTTCATATAAGGGGTGGCGTAAGCCACAAAAATTTGGGCTAGGCTTATAAATGCCTTAGGGCAGATAGCCTAGTATAAACCTATGAACCTATGAACCTATGAACCTATTGTAAATGAAATGCCATCCATTCATACATTAAGCACTACATAGAGAGTATTGTAAATAAAATGCCATGCATTCATACATAAAGCGCTACATAAAGAGTATTGTAAATGAAACGCCATGCATTCATACATAAAGCACTACATAAAGTGTATTGTAAATGAAACGCTATGTATTCATACATAAAGCACTACATAAAGAGTATTGTAAATGAAACGCCATGCATTCATACATAAAGCACTACATAAAGTGTATTGTAAATGAAACGCCATGCATTTGTACATAAAGCACGACATAAAAAGTATTGTAAATGAAATGCTATGTATTCATACATAAAGCGCTACATAAAGAGTACTGTAAATGAAACGCCATGCATTCATACATAAAGCGCTACATAAAAAGAGTATTGTAAATTAAATGCCATGTATTCATACATAAAGCACTTCGTAAAGAGTATTCTTAAATGAAATGCCATGCATTCATACATAAAGTACTTCATAAAGATTATTGTATTTAAAACGCCATGCATTCATACATAAAACGCTACATAAAGAGTGTTGTAAATGAAATGCCATGCATTCATACATAAAGCGCTACATAAACAGCATTGTATATGAAACACCATGCATTCATACATAAAATGCTACATAAAGAGTATTGTAAATGAAACACCATGCATTCATACATAAAGCACTCATAAAGAGTATTGTAAATGAAACGGCATGGATTCATGCATAAAGCTCTACATGAGTATTGTAAATGAAATGCCATGCATTCTTACATAAAGCGCTACATAAAGAGTATTGTAAATGAAACGCCATGCATTCATACGTAAACTGCTACATAAAGAGTATTTTAAATGAAACGCCATGCATTCATAAATAAAGCGGTTCATAAAGAGTATTGTACATGAAATGCCATGCATTCATACATATAAAGCACTACCTAAAGAGTATAGTAAATGAAACGTCATGCATTCATACATAAAGCACTAGATAAAGAGTATAGTAAATAAAACGGCATGCAATCATACATAAAGCCCCACATAAAGAGTATTGTAATGAAATGCCATGCGCTCATATGTAAAGCACTACATAAAGGGTATTGTAAATGAAATGCCGTGAATTCATACATAAAGCACTACATAAAGAGTATTATAAATGAAATGCCATCCATTCATACATAAAGAGCTACATAAAGATTATTGTAAATAAAATGCCATGCATTCGTACATAAAGTGCTACATAAAGAGTATTGTAAATGAAACAATATCCATTTGTACATAAAGCACTCCATAAAAAGTATTGTAAAAGAAATGCCATGCATTCATACATAAAGAACTACATAAAGAGTATTGTAAATGAAACACCATGCATTCATACATAAAGCGCTACACAAAGAGTATTGTAAATGAAACACCATGCAGTCATACATAAAGCACTACATAAAGAGTATTGTAAATGAAATGCCATGCATTCATACATAAAGCACTGCATAAGGAGTACTGTAAATGAAACGCCAAGCACTTCTAGAAAAAGTGCTACATAAAGAGAATTGCAAATGAAACAGCATGCATTCTTACATAAAGCACTACATAAACTGTACTATAAATGAAATGCCATGCATTTAAACAAAGTACTACATAAAGAGTATTGTAAATGAGATGCCATGCATTCATACTTACAGCACTACATAAAGAGTATTGTAAATGAAAAGCCATGCATTCATACATAAAGCACTCATAAAGAGTATTGTAAATGAAACTCCATGCATTCATACACAAAGCGCTACATAAAGAGTACTGCAAATGAAACACCATGCATTCATACATAAAGCACTACATAAAGTGTACTGAAAATGAAACGCCATGCATTTAAACATAAAGAGTATTGTAAATGAGATGCCATGCATTCATACACAAAGCGCCATATAAAGAGTATTGTAAATGAAATACCATGCATTCATACAATAATCACTACATAAAGAGTATTGCAAATGAAATGCCATGCATTCATACATAAAGCATTACATAAAAAGCACTGTATATTAAATGCCATGCATTCATACATAAAGAACTACATAAAGAGTATTTTAACTGAAATTCCATGCATTCATACATAAAGCACTACACAAACAGTGTTGTAAATGAAACGCCATGCATTAATACATAAAGCGCTACATAAAGAGTATTGTAAATGAAATGTCATGCATTCATAAATAAAGCACTACATAAAGAGCATTATAAATGAAACACCATGCATTTATACATAAAGCACTACATAAAGAGTATTGTAAATGAAACTCCATGCATTCATACACAAATCGCTACATAAAGATTGTTGTAAATGAAACGCCATGCATTTATACATAAAGCGCTACATAAAGAGTATTGTAAATGAAACACCATGCATTCATACATAAAGCACTACATAAAGAGTATTGTAAATGAAATGCCATGCATTCATACATAAAGCACTACATAAAGAGTATTGTAAATGAAATGCCATGCATTCATACATAAAGCGCTACATAAAGAGTATTGTAAATGAAACACCATGCATTCATACATAGAGTGCTACATAAAGAGTATTGTAAATGAAACACCATGCATTCATACATAAAGCACTACATAAAGAGTATTGTAAATGAAACGCCATGCATTCATACATAAAGCACTACATATAGACTATTTTAAATAAAACACCACGCATTCATACAAAAAGTGCTACATAAAGAGTATTTTAAATGAAATGCAAAGCATTTGTACATAAAGCACTACATAAAGAGAATTGTAAATGAAATGCCAGGCATTCATAGATAAAGAGCTACCTAAAGATTATTGTTAATGAAATGCCATGCATTCACAGATAAAGCACTACATAAAGAGTACTGTAAATGAAACGCCATTTATTCATACATAAAGTGCTATATAAAGAGTATTGTAAATGAAATGCCATGCATTCATACATAAAGCACTACATAAAGAGTATTGTAAATGAAACGCCATGCATTCATACATAAAGCACTACATAAAGAGTATTGTAAATGAAATGCCATGCATTCATACATAAAGCACTACATAAAGAGTATTGTAAATGAAATGCCATGCATTCATACATAAAGCACTACATAAAGAGTATTGTAAATGAAACGCCATGCATTCATACATAAAGCTCTACATAAAGAGTATTGTAAATGAAATGCCATGCATTCATACATAAAGTGCTACATAAAGAGTATTGTAAATGAAACGCCATGCATTCATACATAAAGCACTACATAAAGAGTATTGTAAATGAAATGCCATGCATTCATACATAAAGCGCTACATAAAGAGTATTGTAAATGAAATGTCATGCATTCATACATAAAGCACTACATAAAGAGTATTGTAAATGAAATGCCATGCATTCATATATAAAGCGCTACATAAAGAATATTGTAAATGAAATGCCATGCATTCATACTTAAAGCACTACATAAAGAGTATTGTAAATGAAATGCCATGCATTCATACATAAAGTGCTACATAAAGAATATTTTAAATGAAACCCCATGCATTCATACATAAAGAACTACATAAAGAGTATTGGAAATGGAATGCCATGCATTCATACATAAAGTGCTACATAAAGAGTATTGCAAATGAAACGCCATGCATTCATACATAAAGCACTACATAAAGAGTATTGTAAATTAAACACCATGCATTCATACATAAAGCACTACATAAAGAGTATTGTAAATGAAACGTCATGCATTCATACATAAAGCACTACATAAAGAGTATTGTAAATGAAATGCCATGCATTCATACATAAAGCGCTACATAAAGAGTATTGTAAATGAAACACCATGCATTCATATTTGAAGCACTACATAAAGTATTGTAAATGAAATGACATGCATTCATACATAAAGTGCTACATAAAGAGTATTTATAAATGAAACACCATGCATTCATACATAAAGCACTACATAAAAGTGTATTGCAAATGAAACACTATGCATTCATATATAAAGAGTATTGTAAATGAAATGTCATGCATTCATACATAAAGCACTACATAAAGAGCATTATTAATGAAATGCCATGCATTCATACATAAAGCACTACATAAAAAGTATTGTAAGTGAAATGCCATGCAGCCATACATAAAACACTACATCAAGAGTATTGTAAAGGAAACGCCATGCATTCATACTTGAAGCACTAAATAGTTTTAAAAATGAAACGTCATGCATTCATACATAAAGAACTACATAAAGAGTATTGTAAATGAAAATCCATGCATTCATACACAAAGCGCTACATAAAGAGTACTGCAAATGAAACGCCATGTATTCATACATAAAGCACTACATAAAGTGTACTGTAAATGAAACACCATGCATTTAAACATAAAGCACTACATAAAGAGTACTGTAAATGAGACACTTTGCATTCATACACAAAGCGCTATATAAAGAGTATTGTAAATAAAATGCCATGCACTCATACATAAAGCACTACATAAAGATTATTGTAAATGAAATGCCATGCATTCATACATAAAGCACTACATAAAAGGTACTGTATATTAAATGCCATGCACTCGTACAAAAAGCGCTATATAAAGAGTATTGTACATGAAACACCATGCATTCATACATAAAGAGCTACATAAAGAGTATTCTAAATGAAATGCCATGCATTCATACATAAAGCCCTACACAAACAGTGTTGTAAATGAAACGCCATGCATTAATACATAAAGCACTACATAAAGAGTATTGTAAATGAAACGTCATGCATTCATACATAAAGCGCTACAAAAAGAGCATTGTAAATGAAACACCATGCATGCATAAAGTGCTACATAAAGAGTATTAGAAATGAAATGCCAAGCATTCATACATAAAGCACTCATAAAGAGTATTGTAAATGATATGCCATGCATTCATACATAAAGCGCTACATAAAGAGTACTGTAAACGTAACGCCATGCATTCATACATAAAGCACTACATAAAGTGTACTTTACATGAAACGCCATGCATTTAAACATAAAGCACTACATAAAGAGTATTGTAAATGAGACGCCATGCATTCATACATAAAGCACTCAAAAAGAGTATTGTAAATGAAACGCCATGCATTCATACACAAAGTGCTATATAAAGAGTATTGTAAATGTAACGCCATGCATTCATACATAAAGCACTACATAAAGTGTACTTTACATGAAACGCCATGCATTTAAACATAAAGCACTACATAAAGAGTATTGTAAATAAAACGCCATGAATTCATACATAAAGCACTACCTAAGAGTATTGTAAATGAAATGCCATGCATTCATACATAAAGCACTACATAAAGAGTATTGTAATTGAAATGCCATGTATTCATACCTGAAACACTACATAGAGTATTGTAAATGAAATGCCATGCATTCATACATAAAGCACTACATAAAGAGTACTGTAAATGAAACGCCATGCACTCATACAAAAAGTGCTATATAAAGAGTATTGTACATAAAACGTCATGCATTCATATATAAAGAGCTACATAAAGAGTATTTTAAATGAAATGCTATGCATTCATACATAAAGTGCTACACAAATAGTGTTGTAAATGAAACGCCATGCATTAATACATAAAGCGCTACATAAAGAGTATTGTAAATGAAACGCCATGCATTCATACATAAAGTGCTACAAAAAGAGCATTTTAAATGAAACACCATGCATTCATACATAAAGTGCTACATAAAGAGTATTGGAAATGAAACACCAAGCATTCATACATAAAGCGCTATATAAAGAGTATTGTAAATGAAACGCCATGCATTCATACGTAAAGCACTACATAAAGAGTATTGTACATGAAACAATATGCATTCATACATAGAGCACTACATATAGAGTATTGCAAATGAAACCCCACTCATTCATACATAACGCGCTACATAAAGAGTATTGTAAATGAAAAGCAATACATTTGTACATAAAGCACTACATAAAGAGTATTGTAAAACAAATGCTATACAATCATACATAAAGCACTACATAAAGAGTACTGTAAATGAAATGCCAAGCATTCATACATAAAGAGCTACCTAAAGATTATTGTTGATGAAATGTCATGCATTCACAGATAAAGCACTACATAAAAAGTACTGTAAATGAAACGCCATGCATTCATACATAAAGCGCTACATAAAGTGTATTGTAAATGAAACTCCATACAATCATACATAAAGCACTACATGAAGAGTATTGTAAATTAAATGCCATGCACTCATACATAAAGTGCTACATAAAAAAGTATTGCAAATGAAATGCCATGCATTCATATGTAAAGCACTACATAAATAGTATTGTTAATGGAATGCCATGCATTCATACATAAAGCTCTACACAAAGAGTATTGTAAATGAAATGCCATCCATTCATACATAAAGCGCTACATAAAGAGTATTGTAAATAAAACGCCATGCATTCATACATAAAGCGCCTCATAATGAATATTGTAAATGAAACGCCATGAATTTGTACATAAAGCACTACATAAATAGTATTGTAAATGAAATGCCATGCATTCATAAATAAAGCGCTACATAAAGAGTACTGCAAATGAAATGCCATGCATTCATACATAAAGTGCTACATAAAGAGTATTGTAAATGAAACGCCATGCATTCATACACAAAGAGTATTGTAACTGAAATGTCATGCATTCAAACATAAAGCACTACATAAAGAGCATTATAAATGAAAGGCCATACTTTCATACATAAAGCACTACATAAAGAGTATTGTAAGTGAAATGCCATGCATTCATACATATTATACCATGCGAACATTGGAAAAGACGATAAACGTGCACGCTGATTGGCTAATCCAACCAGCGTGCACATACTAAATCGTACAACAAACAAGGAAAGAAGTCCGGTCAGTTACGTATCCCGCTGCGCCGACATCAAGCAAAAATAAATGTACGGTAAACGTAAAAGCAAAAAACACCAACTACTCAACTAAAACACACAAAAATAAACATTACCCATATACTATTTCTCATTCCCTCACCTCGAACACAAACAAAATGAAAACTCATACAGTCGCAAATACAGCACACACACACACACACTACATAACCACCAGTTATAACACAACAAAACCAAGCATTGTCATAAAACCATTCACTCACCTATATTCCCTACAATACATATACACACACAACTCCAAAAATATACATATTAAAACACACCACACATCCCTCGCAAAGTAAAAAACACACACCATACCAAATGTCCACATCAGCATACATTTTCTAAAACCGCATACATCTTATAAAACCGCATACAACACCACCATCTAGTGACCAATTACTAAAAGTACATATTTAAAAAAAAATAAATACAAATTAACACTATACCACATTTCAACATACCCATAACTAGTATAACATAACTACACCTTATAAACGTCTATACTGCTAAAACTATTTTATAACAAGCACCACCTACCCTTTTAATTACCTCCTTCAAAACCTGCACGAGCCCTGTTAAACACGAAGACTACAAACTCAGACAGGAAGAAACACCCAACCAAGAGACACCATAGATAGAAAATAATAAAAAAAATGGAACTAAACTTTGAAATAATAAGTGACAGTGAAATAGAAGAAATATTTTAGAACATACCACAAACCTCAATGAAACCATCAACAAGCAAGAAAATTCTCCAACCACAAGAACAGGAATTACTACAGCATAACAAGGCCCTTATAGAAGACAACAGTGTGACAAGCCATACTCTTCAGAAAGGTAAAAAAACATTAAAAGCCTATTCCACTCATAAACATAAAAGACATGCAGAAAAAACTGTTAAAGAAATAGAAACAATAGAATTAGAAAAAGAAGAATTAAGTACAAGAAAACAAACACAGTGGGCTATAAACATATTTCAAAACTGGAAAAAACAAAAACACTACAACATAGACTTCCACACTATTACACCAGAAAAATTAAACAAAATACTTAGAGAATTCTATGCTACAGTACGAAACACAAAAGGACAAGAATACGTAATAAGTGCATTTGTATCCTTACGTGCAGGACTAAACAGATATATAAACAACCCACCATTCAATAGAAAGATTAACATCATAACAGATATAGCTCTAACAAATGCAAATAACGTATTTAAGTCAGTAATTAAAAATTACAGAAGACAAGGAAAAGATACAGCAGAACACCACCAGCCACTCACAATGCAAGAAATAACACAACTAAGAAACAGCCAAGTACTTTCCCCAAACACAGCAGACGGACTAGTAAGAAAAGTATGGTTTGATATACAGCTACACTTTGCAAGACGTGGGAATGAAGGAGTACGATACCTCACAGAAGACAGTTTTACAATAAACAAATATACAGATGGCACAGAATATGTAACAAAAAATTTCAACGAACATACAAAAAACCACAAAAAACACTATGATGTTACAAAACATTTGCTAAGAGGATTCATGTTCGAAAACCGCACAGACCCTTCATCTCCTGTAAAAAGTTTCAAAAAATACTTACAAAAAAGGCCACCTAATACAAAACAACTGTTCCTCCACCCAAAAAAATATCCACAACATGTACTTGACAAAATGGATACATGGTACACAACACAACCAATGGGAAAAAACTATCTTGCAAACATGTTACCACAAATCTGCAAACAAGCAAACCTATCAAAGAGATACACAAACCACTCCTTAAGAGCAACAGCAGTAACATTACTCTCACAATCAGGGATGGAAGCAAGACAAATAATGACTGTCACAGGACATAAAAGTGAAGCATCACTAAGATCGTATTATCAACCTTCAGTAGATGAATTTAAAACATGGGGAAAAATAATATCTGGAACACAAGAAACACCAAAAAATCCAATACATGAAGAGAATATCAATAACACAACAGACAACGGACCAAGAAAAAAAAAAATGAAAGTCCATAACACAGAACGTCCATACCTGGAAAATGAACCAGAAAAACCACAAGACAAACAACACATTATAAACTATGGAACAATAAACATCTACAATATAGAAACCCAACAAAATAAGTAAGTAAACTCTAAATTTATACTAAAACCATATATATATATATATATATATATATATATATATATATATATATATATATATATATATATATATATATAGATAGATAGATACATACAATGCAATATATAAACATAAAATTAACTATAAACACAATTTCTCATTACAGATACTACACCAAGAAGAACTCAAGCCAGCATATGAACATAGACAACCATCAAGACAGAACCAATACACAAATATAAAAGAAACTACAACAAGAAGACATACCAAAAGCTTTAAAACTATAAAGACATACCAAAAGCTTTACAACTATATCTACTAATATAATTATTTCCTAACATTTCCTGAAAAATTAAAAAATAACATGTATTTAAATTAAAACAGAAATAAACAATAAAAACAAACTGAAAGTGTGGACTATTTTATCTCACAAAAAGTGGAAGAATACAAAAAAAAGCTAATAAAAACACAAATAACAACAATACAAATATAATACAAAGCAAATTAACACCATGGTATAATAGCAATAACCCACTTCTGGGTGTGGGTGATGCTAAATTTACCCATGGTTGGCTGTTGGTCCCTCGGCTTCACTCGGGACCAAACCACGCCAACCGTGGGTAAATTTAGCATTACCCACACCCAGGCGTGGGTTATTGCTATAAAGCGCTACATCAAGAGTATTGTAAATGAAAAGCCATGCATTCATACATAAAGCACTACATAAAGAGTATTGTAAATGAAATGTCATGCATTCATACATAAAGCGCTACATAAAGAGTATGCTAAATGAAACGCCATGCATTCATACATAAAGCACTACATAAAGAGTATTGTAAATAAAATACCATGCATTCATACATAAAGCGCTACATCAAAAGTATTGCAAATGAAACACCATGTATTCATACTTGAAGCACTACATAGAGTATTGTAAATGAAATGCCATGCATTCATACATAAAGCATTACATAAAGAGTATTGTAAATGAAATGCCATGCATTCATACATAAAGCGCTACATCAAGAGTATTGCAAATGAAACACCATGCATTCATACTTGAAGCACTACACATAGTATTGTAAATGAAATGCCATGCATTCATACATAAAGCGCTACATAAAGAGTATTGTATATGAAACGCCATGCATTCATACATAAAGCACTACATAAAGTGTACTGTAAATGAAATGTCATGCATTCATACATAAAGCACTTCATAAAGAGTATTGTAAATAAAACGCCATGCATTCACACATAAAGAGTATTGTAAATGAAATGTCATGCATTCATAAATAAAGCACTACATAAAGAGCATTATAAATGAAACACCATGCATTTATACATAAAGCACTACATAAAGAGTATTGTAAATGAAACTCCATG
Organism: Protopterus annectens; assembly: GCF_019279795.1. Lineage (NCBI taxonomy): Eukaryota > Metazoa > Chordata > Ceratodontiformes > Protopteridae > Protopterus > Protopterus annectens. The sequence continues at coordinate 94,988,458 of NC_056746.1, forward strand.
CATTCATACACAAATCGCTACATAAAGATTGTTGTAAATGAAACGCCATGCATTTATAAACAAAGTGCTACATAAAGATTATTGTAAATGAAACGCCATGCATTCATACATAAAGCACTACATAAAGTGTAATGAAACACCATGCATTTAAACATAAAGTGCTACATAAAGAGTACTGTAAATGAAATGTCATGCATTCATACATAAAGTGCTACATAAAGAGTATTGTAAATGAAACGTCATGCATTCATACATAAAGCGCTACAAAAAGAGCATTGTAAATGAAACACCATGCATTCATACATAGAGTGCTACATAAAGAGTATTGTAAATGAAACGCCATGCATTCATACATAAAGCACTACATAAAGAGTATTGTAAATGAAAAGCAATGCATTTGTACATAAAGCACTACAGAAAGAGTATTGTAAAACAAATGCTATGCATTCATACATAAAGCACTACATAAAGAGTACTGTAAATGAAATGCCAGGCATTCATAGATAAAGAGCTACCTAAAGATTATTGTTAATGAAATGCCATGCATTCACAGATAAAGCGCTACATAAAGAGTACTGTAAATGAAACGCCATTTATTCATACATAAAGCGCTATATAAAGTATACTGTAAATGAAACGCCATACATTCATACATAAAGCACTACATGAAGAGTATTGTAAATGAAATGCCATCCATTCATACATAAAACGCTACATAAAGAGTATTGTAAATAAAACACCATGCATTCATACATAAAGCGCTATATAAAGTATACTGTAAATGAAACGCCATACATTCATATATAAAGCACTACATGAAGAGTACTGTAAATTAAAGGCAATGCATTCATACATAAAGCACTACATAAAGAGTATTGTAAATGAAATGCCATCCATTCATACATAAAACGCTACATAAAGAGTATTGTAAATAAAACACCATGCATTCATACATAAAGCGCTATATAAAGTATACTGTAAATGAAACGCCATACATTCATACATAAAGCACTACATGAAGAGCACTGTAAATTAAAGGCAATGCATTCATACATAAAGCACTACATAAAGAGTATTGTAAATGAAATGCCATCCATTCATACATAAAACGCTACATAAAGAGTATTGTAAATAAAACGCCATGCATTCATACATAAAGCACCTCATAAAGAATATTGTAAATGAAACGCCATGCATTTGTACATAAAGACCTAAATAAAGAGTATTGTAAATGAAATGCCATGCATTCATAAATAAAGCGCTACATAAAGAGTACTGCAAATAAAACGCCATGCATTCATACATAAAGATCTACATAAAGAGTATTGTAAATGAAACGCCATGCATTCATACATAAAGCGCTACATAAAGAGTGTTGTAAATTAAATGCCATGCACTCATACATAAAGCGCTACAAAAAAAGTGTTGTAAATGAAATGTCATGCATTCATATGTAAAGCACTACATAAATAGTATTGTAAATGGAATGCCATGCATTCATATATAAAGCGCTACATAAAGAATATTGTAAATGAAATGCCATGCATTCATACATAAAGCGCTACATAAAGAGTATTGTAAATGAAATGCCATGCATTCATACATAAAGTGCTACATAAAGAATATTTTAAATGAAACACCATGTATTCATACATAAAGAACTACATAAAGAGTATTGGAAATGGAATGCCATGCATTCATACATAAAGTGCTACATAAAGAGTATTGCAAATGAAACGCCATGCATTCATACATAAAGCACTACATAAAGAGTATTGTAAATTAAACACCATGCATTCATACATAAAGCGCTACATAAAGAGTATTGTAAATGAAACGTCATGCATTCATACATAAAGCACTACATAAAGAGTATTGTAAATGAAATGCCATGCATTCATACATAAAGCGCTACATCAAGAGTATTGCAAATGAAACACCATGCATTCATATTTGAAGCACTACATAAAGTATTGTAAATGAAATTACATGCATTCATACATAAAGTGCTACATAAAGAGTATTTATAAATGAAACACCATGCATTCATACATAAAGCACTACATAAAAAGTATTGTAAATGAAACGCCATGCATTCATACATGAAGAGTATTGTAAATGAAATGTCATGCATTCATACATAAAGCACTACATAAAGAGCATTATAAATGAAATGCCATGCATTCATACATAGAGCACTACATAAAGAGTATTGTAAGTGAAATGCCATGCAGCCATACATAAAACACTACATCAAGAGTATTGTAAAGGAAACGCCATGCATTCATACTTGAAGCACTAAATAGTTTTAAAAATGAAACGTCATGCATTCATACATAAAGCGCTACATAAAGAGTATTGTAAATGAAAATCCATGCATTCATACACAAAGCGCTACATAAAGAGTACTGCAAATGAAACGCCATGTATTCATACATAAAGCACTACATAAAGTGTACTGTAAATGAAACACCATGCATTTAAACATAAAGCACTACATAAAGAGTACTGTAAATGAGACACTTTGCATTCATACACAAAGTGCTATATAAAGAGTATTGTAAATGAAATGTCATGCATTCATTTGGGTCCTTATTATAACATCGAATTTCATAAACATCGAATGTTATAACATCGAACCGTAATGTCGAATGCTGAAAACAGCGAAGGTGTAGGATGGGCCGTTGCTGTGGCTTCCCTGTTTTCAGCGTTAAATATGTTGGCACATTACGGGTCGGGTTCAGGTAAGTGTGTGATTGTGTGTAGGTTAGGGTTAGGGGCAGGTTAGGTGAGTTAGGGTTAGGTAGCTGGTCAGGTAAGTGTGCGGTTGTGTGGACGTTAGGGTTACGGCGCGGGTCAGGTAAGTGGGTGATTGTGTGTAGGATAGGGTTAGGGGGCGGGTTAGGTGAGGTAAAGTTAGGGCATGGGTCAGGTATGTGTGCGGTTGTGTGTAGGTTAGGGTTAGGGGTGGGTTAGGTGAGTTAGGGTTAGGGACGGGTGAGGTGAGTGATCGATAGTGACGGACCTTAGGGTTAGGGTTGGGTTAAGGTAAGTGGATAGCTAGTAGTGTATGTAAAGTTTAGTTTAGGTTTAGGTGTAGGATTTTAAGTGTATGTGTGCGGATTGCTGTTTTTTGTGTGTGTTTGTGTTGTGTGTATGTTTTTCGGAATAGCGATTTTTTTTCCCTGGGAAAAAATTCGCTATTCTGACTGTTCAATGTTTTCAGATTTCGGTGTTTGGGGTTCAATATTATAACATTCGATGTTAAAGAACTTTGATGTTATAATATACACCCCATTCATACATAAACACTACATAAAGGGTATTGTAAATGAAACGCCATGCATTCATACATAAAGCGCTAGATAAGCCGCATTGTAAAGGAAACACCATGCATTCATACATAAAGTGCTACTTAAATAGTATTGTAAAAGAAACGCTATGCATTCATACATAAAGCACTCATAAAGACTATTGCAAATAAAATGCCATGCATTCATACATAAAGCACTACATAAAGAGTATTGTAAATGAAATGCCATGCATTCTTACATAAAGCGCTACATAAAAAGTATTCCAAATGAAACGCCATGCATTCATACATAAAGTGCTACATAAAGAGTATTTTAAATGATACTCCATGCATTCATACATAAAGCGTATTGTAAATAAAATGCCATGCAATCATACATAAAGCGCCACATAAAGAGTATTGTAAATGAAATGCCATGCACTTATACATAAAGCAGTACATAAAGAGTATTGTAAATGAAATGCCATACATTCATACATAACGCACTACATAGAGTATTGTAAATGAAATGCCATGCATTCATACATAAAGAACAAAATAAAGAGTATTGTAAATGAAATGCCATGCATTATTCCATAAAAAACTACATAAAGAGTATTTTAAATGAAATGCCATGCACTAATACATAAACCGCCACATAAAAAGTATTGTAAATGAAATGCCAAGCATTCATACATGAAGAGCTACATAGAGTATTGCAAGTGAAATGCCATGCATTCATACATAAAGCACTGCATAAACAGTATTGTACATGAAACACCATGCATCCATACATAAAGTGCTACATAAAGCGTATTGTAATTGAAACGCCATACATTTATACATAAAGCACTACATAAATTGTATTGTAAATGAAACGTTATGCATTCATACATAAAGCACTACATAAAGAATATTGTAAATGAAACGTCATGCAATCATACATAAAGCGCCACATAAAGAGTACTGTAAATGAAATGCCATGCAGTCATACATAAAGCAGTATATAAAGAGTATTTTAAATGAAATGCCATGCATTCATACATAACACACTACATATAGAGTATTGTAAATGAAACGTCATGCATTCTTAAATAAAGCACTACATAAAGAGAATTGTAAATTAATCACCATGCATTTATACATAAAGTGCTACATAAAGAGTATTTTAAATGAAATGCCATGCATTCATACATAACACACTACATATAGAGTATTGTAAATGAAACATCATGCATTCTTAAATAAAGCACTACATAAAGAGAATTGTAAATTAATCACCATGCATTTATACATAAAGTGCTACATAAAGAGTATTTTAAATGATATGCCATGCATTCATACATAAAGCACCACATAAAGAGTATTGTAAATGAAATGCCATGCATTCATACATAAAGAACTACATAAAGAGTATTGTAAATGAAATGCCATGCATTATTCCATAAAGAACTACATAAAGAGTATTTTAAATGAAATGCCATGCACTAATACATAAACCGCCACATAAAAAGTATTGTAAATGAAATGCCATACATTCATACATAAAGCACTACATAGAGTATTTTAAATGAAATGCCAAGCATTCATATATAAAGAGGTACATAGAGTACTGTAAATGAAATGCCATGCATTCCTACATAAAGAATTACATAAAAGAGTATTGTAAATGAAATGCTGTGCATTCATACATAAAGCAGTATATAAAGAGTATTGTAAATGAAATGCCATGCATTCATACATAATGCACTACATATAGAGTATTGTAAATGAAACGTCATGCATTCTTAAATAACGCACTACATAAAGAGTATTGTAAATTAATCACCATGCATTCATACATAATGCACTACATAAAGAGTATTGTAAATGAAATGCCATGCATTCATACATAACGCACTACATATAGAGTATTGTAAATGAAACTCCATGCATTCATACATAAAGCACTACTTAAAGAGTATTGTAAATGAAATGCCATGCATTCATACATAAAGCACTACATAGAGTATTGTAAATGAAACGCCATGCATTCATACATAAAGCACTACATAAAGAGTATTGTAAATGAAATGCCATGCATTCATACATAAAGCGCTACATAAAGAGTATTGTAAATAAAACGCCATGCATTCATACATAAAGCACCTCATAAAGAATATTGTAAATGAAATGCTATGCATTCATGCATAAAGCACTACATAAAGTGTACTGTAAATGAAATGCTATGCATTCATACATAAAGCACTACATAAAGTGTACTGTAAATGAAACGCCATGCATTCATACATAAAACACTACATAGACTATTGTAAATGAAATGCCATGCATTCATACGTAAAGCACTACATAAATAGTACTGTTAGCATTTAACTCACTTCTTCGTTGGTCCCAAGACCTGAAGCAAAATAGATTGAGCACCTGGTATCTACCTATCCACTGAATGAAGCAATTGCCACCTGAATTATGAACAAACACAAAATCAATTATATTTAAAAATTATGTAAATAAAAACTGTCTTCCAATACATTTGTCCTGCATTAGAACTAAATAACACACCACCTATATCAAATCAGTTCACAACTATATTACAACTATTACTATTCGAATGGTAGGTAATTTTGTCTGTGCTATAAACTACTTTTCTCACAACAAAACTCATCTCTTCATCCTCTTCCTAGGACGTCCATATCGCCTATAGGTTACATTTTTTACTTTGTAGAACACAGTGACTCATCTTACATTTTCTGACTGCAGCTCTCTTTTTAAAGGCACTAATTGCTGCCTGCTAGTAATTTTTAAGTGCTCCATTCCTTCATCCGTATACCGTTTTCATATTTTTTGCACAAATGTATAACCTTTCTCTTACATATTGATTACATTTGTATTAACTTACATTGTATTAACTTTGCATTTCTTTGGTTTTAAAGTTTATTTGTTCTTGTAATTTTTATCTGTTTTTGTTCAACATTCATTGTAATTTTTTCAATTTCTATCAATTAATACCACATGTCCTCTGTAAAACTCGGCCTTGCTCAGCAGGGTTAAACCAATCAATACAATATATATCTTACACATTATATTGTTATATATTACTGTATTTATGTTATAACTGTGGTTAACCTTGCTCTTTCTCATCAAATCTGTCTTTTCCTATTAAAAGTTGATTATATCGCTCTTCATTTTTTGTTAATGTATATTATCCATGGGCACTGCATATTTATTCTTTATTGTGCATCTTATTTTACAACATATTATATTAATATCATATTAATAAAATTTTATGTACATATGAGGTCATTTTATGAAAGCAATTATATTTTCATTTCGGCCAGGATGTCACTGAAAAGTGACCTGGAAGTAGTTCAGTTACCTAGTTAACAAATTTACTGAGGACTATGGCTTTGTAAATACCATGTCAGGTCCTTACTATCCACCACTCACCTATTTAACAAATTTACTGAGGACTATGGCTTTGTATATACCATGTCAGGTCCTTACTATCCACCAATCACCTAGTTAACAAATTTACTGAGGACTATGGCTTTGTATATACCATGTCAGGTCCTTACTATCCACCACTCACCTAGTTAACAAATTTACTGAGGACTATGGCTTTGTATTAACATGTCAGGTCCTTACAATCCACCACTCACCTAGTTAACAAATTTACTGAGGACTATGGCTTTGTATATACCATGTCAGGTCCTTACTATCTACCACTCACCTAGTTGACAAATTTACTGAGGACTATGGCTTTGTAAATACCATGTCAGGTCCTTACTATCCACAACTCACCTAGTTAACAAATTTACTGAGGACTATGGCTTTGTATATACCATGTCAGGTCCTTACTATCCACCACTCACCTAGTTAACAAATTTACTGAGGACTATGGCTTTGTATATACCATGTCAGGTCCTTACTATCCACCACTCACCTAGTTGACAAATTTACTGAGGACTATGGCTTTGTATTAACATGTCAGGTCCTTACAATCCACCACTCACCTAGTTAACAAATTTACTGAGGACTATGGCTTTGTAAATACCATGTCAGGTCCTTCCTATCCACCACTCACCTATTTAACAAATTTACTGAGGCCTATGGCTTTGTATATACCATGTCAGGTCCTTACTATCCACCACTCACCTATTTAACAAATTTACTGAGGACTATGGCTTTGTATTAACATGTCGGGTCCTTACTATCCACCACTCACCTATTTAACAAATTTACTGAGGCCTATGGCTTTGTATATATCATGTCAGGTCCTTACTATCCACAACCCAGTAGAGATGCTGAGAGAACAGTTCAAACTGCTAAAAAGATTCTTTGATCACCTGATCCTTATGGAGCTCTCATGTCTACTCTACATGGTGTTACAGCAGTAAATCTTGTGCAGCCAGTGTTTGGAAAGATAGATTAGGACTAACACACCTATGCTGGAATCCAGACTTGAACCAAAAGCTATTCCATTTGACTTCATCCTGAAAATGACCAAAAAGACTGGTATAAAAATTTTTATTACAGGTGATACTCAAATCAAACTGTACCTGCCCTTCAACCAGGCTAACCAGTTCACCTTAACATGAGGGGAAGAAAACAATGAGAGACTGAGTTTTTTAATCTCTGCTTGATGGAGGGGGAGATGTGGTAATAATAGGGTGTATCACTTTCATCATGTTGATCCATAACTGTGGATATGGTGGCTGCGGTGGGGCAGCTGACAGCACTGTCACCTCACAGCAAGAGGTTCTCCGGTTCAATTCTTGGCTGGGGTATCTTCTGTGTGGAATCTGCATGTCTTCCCTGTGGTCACGTGGGTTTCCTCTGGGTGTTCCGGTTTCCTCCCACATTCTAAAGACATGTCACAGATGGATTGGACACTAAATTTTCTGTATGTCTGAGTGTGTGCTCAAGTGAATGCTACAAATGAACTACTGTGGCCGGGCTAGCCACCAGGCAGTATAAAACTTGGCTCAAGATGATTGTCACTATGGAAGTGTCACCCCAACCCCATGTGCAAAATGGGAAAAGGGGTTCTGGATGGATGGACATAACTGTGGATATGCAAAATGGCTCTTTGTCTTTAAGAATAACCTTTTCCATAATGCACTGAGTCTAGTGTGCCAGTTTTACAGCTGGAGAAGTGAGATGAAGCTATTGGCTACCTTTCAGCTAAGCTACCATTTTTGTGAGTTATTAAAGTTGCAGTTTTAATTCAACTGCTGGTTTGTAGTGTGACACAGAACGTGATGAGTGGGTAATCTGGGGTGCAAATTTTAACACTCCCTAATCTCCCCCCTAAACAAGTCATCTTATCAGCTGTGTTTTATTCTGTCATTACCCACTTGGAGGGGGTAACATGTTACTCTAGCATTATACAATCTGCTGTCAGTCCTACTTCTCCCCGACACTTCCACGTCCACCCCACTTGTATCTGTTTCCTTGATCGTGATGACGATCTTGGGTCAGCAGCCATGTTATCGTCTTCCTGCACTTTCACAATAGTGTGACCAATCCATTATTAAACAATAGCACAAAACATTAGGCTAACTTACATTTAATCTCAATCGGCCCTTTTACAACACACCTATGCACACCAAAAATGGGTTATTCTTACCAAAATGGATTCATGGGTTATCATGAATATCCAAAGAGAAACAATCATATTTGGTGACTCCTTGTTTGCCAACACAGTTGGAAAAATCAGGAACTTCCTCCCAAAAGACCTATCCACCATTACCTTTACAGCATTATTTAAAAGCAAACTGAAGCCATACCTTAAATCACAGTGGTTATGCCCTTGTTCTAACCCAGACTAACTACCCCTAATTTCTCAAAGCAGTATTGCCATTACTGTACAAACTAGTTACTTTTCTGTTAACTTCTAAGAGAGTGTACAACCTAGTTACTTTTTTTAAGTCAAATAAAATTAAAGTATTCTCTTATACTAAATTGTTAGCAAAATATTTGCATGGCTAACCATAGCTAAAATGTATAATGATTCTGTTTACAGAAATGTAAAAAAAAATGTAATGTATAGGATGATTATCTGTACATTAACTGTATTTGTAAATGTGTCATATCATATATGATACTGTGTTTTTTTGTTTGTTTGAGCTTTTCTCCCAGGGCCTCCACTGAAAATGGACATATATCCAGTTGGACTAGCCCGGTCAACAAATGTAAAATAAATAAATAAAATAAAATGTAGTAAGTACTATTAAAGGTGCCTCATCGACCTGCATATTTATCTTAGAACCTCTTTTTTATCATGTAGTGATATTCAACTAAATCCTGGACCCAGTATTCTGAATATCATAGTAGATAACTTGTCATCTCTAAAAAGTTCAGCTGAATGCTGACAGTCTCAGCAATAATCCATCACTTTGGTATGACAATTATTAAGTCGATCTTACAGACATTACTAAAGTCGTCTCAAGAGTCACATGTTTCATACCAAAATTCTCCCCCCTAACTGCCATTTATCAGTCAGTTCGTTTTCACAACGGGTGCAGCTGGAGTGACCATCATAAATAGGCACAAATTAGCAAGTGTTAATTTTACCTTGAACTGCCATAATTAACTTCTTAGGAAGCTATCAGCATTGCAATGAAGCTTAACAATCACAAAACAATAAACATTTTGTGTACCTACATACCCCCTGATGTCCCAGCTTCTACTTTTAAAAAAAATATTCTCTCATGGATTATCATGAATATCCAAGGAGAAACAATCATATTTGGTGATTACTTCAGTATTAACTGGAAGTCCAGTGACCAATATGCCCACTCCACCATATATCTTTATGGCATATACTATCATATTAGAACCATATCGATACTTAAAATATCACACAAACACAGTAATCTCGAATGGATTCAAATCTCAACTGTGACAGCAACTTATATGCAGAAGTAACTATCATTCAGTATATATGATCTGACACTAATTTCACTCATGCCTTATGTTTAAAATTGCCACAAATGTTAAATACTTCTACATAATCCTTTTCCTAGACTTTTTAAGGTAACACAACTGGAACCTCATATTGTAACTCTCCTTAGATGAGGCAGTGGCCTGTTCATAGGCGTTTACTAGGCTAACAAACACAAGGGCCTTTTTAAGCCTAGCCATGCATCCCAAATCTCTGACAAGTTCTGATACCCTTAATAAGTGTAACGATGGGCCTGGGAGATGAACCATTTACAGGTTACCTGTGTCCATTAGAGACACAGGTGCCAAACAAGGGATGAATTTCCTGCTCCCCATCCAATTGTCCACATTAACCTTGAATTGTGTTAGGGTGGAACTCTGCTTCACATGGATGGGGAGCCTGTTCCATAGACAGGGTAGTCTCTGGGATACATACCTATCTCTCCAGTAGGTCCTATTTATATTACAAGCAAGGTTTAAGTCTTTAGAATGGGTAACTCTGGTGCTGTTTGTTTTTTGGATATGCATGAGGTCCATCAGAGTGGGGTCTGACAATGCCCTGTATGCCAGGTATAGATTTTCGCTCAAAAGCTTGTAGAAGACAGAACACAGGGATAGAGCCTTGAGGCGGTCTGCATAGGACATTTTATTTATGCCCTGTATTCCTTTAGTGAGAAACCTCTGTAGACATTCCAGTTGTTGGATATGCCTGGTTAGGAACATACCAAAGGGGAATTGTACTCAATTATATGTCTGATGAATGCTGAATACAGTGGAACAATGGCTTTCTTGGACTTAGATGCCATACTCTCATATGGATGCTCTCCTCCAAAAATAAGGAAGCCAATCTGGTGGTCTCCTGCCATTAATAAACTCTACAACAGAAGGCAAAAACTGTTGCAGAAAAAGGTGAAATCCCAAGACTAGAAAAACTCCCTTATTAGCATCAACAAAAAGTTGAGATCCCACATCAAAACCTCTAAAGCCAGCTATGAAGGCAGAATTGCAGCAGACACTAAAAACAATCACAAAGCCTTCTACAGTTATATCAAGAATCTCCATGGCAAACCCAGGTTTGCTCTGAGTTACTGCACAATGGTACCTCCTATACTGAGCCAACAGATATTGCCAACATACTGGCTGACAGATTCAGTTCCAACTTTGCCCTACTCTCCCTCCCCTAAAGGATCAATCACAATACCGAGGGAATGCCAGGCACCCAGCATTACTGCAGCACAGGTTAAAGCTGCATTGTCCAAGGCCAAGAATACAGCTTCCATGGGACCCGATAATATCCCTGCATGTATTCTACATGAACTACAAAGTGAACTGCACCACATCTGTGTGCCCTGTTCAATCACAGCCTCACCTCAGGCTTTGTCCCTACCAAATGGCACACTGTTGCAGTCATCCCTCTCCACAAAGTAGGAGCGACTACAGACCCTAGGAATTATCACCCAATTAGCCTGATGAGTCTGATATGTAAGGCTATGGAGCGCATCATCATGGACCTAATTAACAAGGATATAGGGAATCTCCAAACTCTAGATCCCATGCAATTTGGTTTTGTGAAAGGTAGATCATGCCTGCTCAAACTGGTTGATATCTTTGAGTTAGTCACCAGAGCTGTGGATGAGGGCAAGGCAGTTCATACCACCTACCTTGATCTGGCCAAGGCCTTTGATACCATTCCCCACTCAGGAATTATTGATAAACTCACCAAACTAGGCATCAACCCCTATATCACTAGGTGGGTTGCAAACTGGCTCACTGATAGAGCCCACAGTGTGAAAGTAGCGGACTCCAAGTCAGATTGCCGACCAGTCATGAGTGGAGTCCCACAGGGATTGGTCCTGGGTCTTCTCCAATTTGGCATCTACTTCTCAGAAGTCCAGGCCAACATGGAAGGACTCTGGCTGACCAAGTTCACAGATGACTGTAAGCTGGGAGCCATTATTAACTCCCCAAGTGATATAAACATCCTACAGAAAGGCCTCACTGGGACAAATGACTGGTGTCAAAACCATGGACTTAAGATTAATGCCAAAAAATGTGTCATCATCCCCTTTGTGAAAAATTCAGTTCCCACTAATTATCACATTGATGGGAGCCAACTGAACACTGAAGGTGTTATAAGAGATCTGGGGACACAGATTGACAGCAACCTCTTCTTTGACCACCACATTGCCACTGCTGTCAGAAAGTCTTTCTATGTGGCACATCTCATTACCAAGGGTTTTGCATCCAGGAAGAAAGAGGTCATTGTCTCCCTCTACTCTTCGCTCATTAGCCCAATCATAGAGTACAATGCCCCATTTGGCATGTATCTCACTAGACACATGCAACAGCTGAAAAGGCCACAAAAGTACTAGGCCTTAAACACATGTCCTACATGGACAGACTCAAACAACTCCAGCGATTCTCTGTCTCATATCATCTACTAAGAGACGATCTCTGCAAAGCCATGCCTGACCCAGCTCTGTTAGAAATGCTACATCTAAAGAAATCAAAATCCCTCCACATCACATGCTCCAGAGACCTCAATCTCATTGCCACAATCAACAGAACATTTTGGAGGGACAGGTTCATAACCCAGAGACTGCCCATGCTCTGGAATAGACTTCCCATACATGTCAAGCAGAGCACCTCACTGGCCCTCTTCAAGAGAAATCTTGATGAGTGGATGGGAAATAGAAAGTTCACCCCGGGGATCACTCCAGTGGCTCTACTTGATAGAGACACTGGGAACTAACGTCAGGCAGCATGATGCCAGGGCACTTCTATGGGCTAGGCTTGTAAAGGCTCCAGAGCCATTAGCCTAGTATATACCTATGAACCTATACCTTTGTTTATAAGTCACGCAACATAGAATCATTTTCTCACCACTGTAGACATGTGATGGTCAAAGGTTAGATTACTATCTATGTGTGTCCCTGACTACTGGGTCATCTCTAAGGGGTGTGTTGTCAATATGATAGTTACTAGGGATGGATGACTTCCCAATGGATACTATTATGCATTTCTTGACATTTAGTTTTAGTCCATGGCTCTGACACCAGATGTTTGTCTGTGTCAACACCTCCTGGAGAACATTTGTGTCAGTGTGAGATTTAATAACAGTTCTTAATTTGCAATCAATTTAGTCAGCCAGAGAACACTGACATCAGCCTTGACTTCTGAGAAGTAAATGCCAAAAAGGAGTAGTCCAAGGACTGATCCCTGAGGGACTCCACTTGTGATTGACCTCTCTGTAGAGGTGGACTCCCCAATTCTAACTTCTGGGTCCTGTCTGTGAGCCAGTTGGCTATCCACTGGATGACATACGGGTTTGTACCTAACCTCTTGAATTTGTTAACAATGCCCGAGTAGGATATTGTGTCAGATGCCTTGGCCAGGTCAAGGTAGGAAGTGTGAACCATTTTGCCCTCATACATTGCTTTGGTGACCTTCTCAAAGAAGTCCACCAGGTTGAGTAGGCATGATCTGCCTTTGACGAAACTAAACTGGGTCGGGTCCAGTGTCTGGAGGTTTACTATATCTCTATTGATCATCTCCATGATAATTCTTTCATGGCTTTACATATACGATTAGTGAGACTTATGGGTCTGTAGTTTGCAGGGTTTGTAGATGGCCCACCTTTGTGCAGAGGGATGACTGTTGCCTTTCTCTATTCATGAGGCACAAAGCATATTTGGAGGCTATGGTTAAATAGTAATTCCAGATGCCCTGATAGGTCATGTTTCATGGTATTTAGAAGGCATCCTGGGATATTGCCTAGGTCCATTGATGCAGTGTACTTAGTCTTAGAGAGAGCATTAAGGACCTGTTCCCTAGTGATAGTGGGGGGGTTATATATCTTCTGGCTCAGTATAGGTGGCTCCATTTACAATGACCTCTACACACAACTGTGTATTGCCTTTGAGGTTGCAGACATAGCTAAAGAATGCTTTGTGGTTGTCCTTGGCCCGGGAGGCCAAACTTACCTCAAATTTGGCTTTGATAGACTTTAGATGTCCTCTGAATTGTTTGTGTAGTTTGATGAGACTGCTTTTATCCTGCTGGGAGCGGCACCTCCTAATTTTTTCCATGATTTTCTTCCTTCTGTTATACAGCTGATTGATTTTGTGATTCTACCAGGGTGGCTTGTTGTTTTTTGAGTTAGTTCTGTACTTCTTCCTGGTGGGTACAGTTGCCTCTATGCAGCTATTAACATGCTTGTACAGGGTTTCTCTGAATAGTTTTGCATAGGCAGCAGTGTTCTCTTGGTTTATGAGGGCTTCAAATGTTGCCAGGTTCTCACTTACTAGCAGGAGGTTAGCCTTAGAATAGTTCCTGAATATTCCAGGTTAAGCTGGGGGTCCATGTTTTATTTTTACTTTAAAGGAGACGATTTTCTGGTCTGACCTTACCATTTATAAATATACTGTTAAAAATACTATCCATACCAGTTGTTTGGCTCACAAGAAAGATTAATTATTAATGAATTAGTGAGGCAAAGCTTGGACATGATGTTAAACCTATTCCGTCATTGCAATTATACATGAACTCAGAAATAAAGTCTGCTCTAATGAATAGTGAAATAACTTACTTCCACTAGCACCAGTCTAAATTCACTACCGATCTGTTAATTCCAATAAAAATCCTGACCTTCATCAGAAGTTACCTTTTAGCACAGTAAATCATTTCATGCTCACTACCTCAAGATAGCCCTCTGTAAACCTTCTCTTCAGCCACCCAGTGCACTGAAACCCAGCTTGCTGACATAATCCTTTCCAACATACACCAGAAGTCACTTCAGTGATTCACAAATTATTTGCTTGGTTAAAAAAGATAAACTCACAGCTGCTTACCTTAATTTGGCAGCTAAAAGCAGTACATATAGATTGTTAATCCCAATAAATCACTCCATTACAAACAATGACGCAAGTACATATTTGAAAGCATGTATTATTATGTCACTCCATAACGGAGGCATTTAATCAGAACCTTTTGATGATAGTCC